>NC_081343.1:2208273-2357836 GCF_029784015.1 Lycium ferocissimum | reverse complement strand
ATTGGTAGTATGTGGTTGGTTTAGATACGAGAAAACATCGCCTAAACATCTAGAAAGGAGTTACTAACGTTAGAATACGTTTGAATCTCCCTGTAGCTTAACCATAGTTGTTGGCGTCTTAATATAGGTTGAAGTATTATTGGGTAGCGTACACATATTGTGTGACGAATAAGCACTAAAGACCTTGTCCGATCGGAAGCACTTCAGAAGGAAAAAGCTTTGGCATGGGAGTTCGTGACACTTTGTTCGGCATTGAGGTAGGTTACGGTTTACCTTATGGTGAGACTTTGATTAGCGAAGCGTATGTTTAGATGATATTGTCGGAGAATGCATATAAACACACGGGTATCAAGTTGGGTTAGATATTTTCTTAGGTTGGACCTTGTTGTATGATTTGGGGGCTACACATTCCGTTGTGTTGTTGACTTATCTTGATCTATTTTTTTTTGTGCTCGTTGCCACTTGAGACATTGAGTATACGTGACTAATGATATATCATGGCTATGATATTGCGGTGTTTTACTTGATTGATATGGAGATGAGAATGGTGATTCCATTGTGGCTTTTTGTGTAGCCTTATTCTTGATATTACTTGTATTCCATGTGCGGTACCGTTTCGGATTGAATTGGTTTTTAACATTACATTTCATCATACTCATATGCATTTCCATGATACATTGATATATGCATGGTTATGGCACTAATGATGATATGTGAGAGAGTGTAGCCTCCGAGGGTCTTTGCGGAGAGGGTAAAAGAGAGATGAGTGTTTGTTGCCCGAGGTTTCTTGCGGGAACGATGGAGTGTCCGACGCCGGGTCTTTGCGGGATCGTGAGAGTGTGCTCGTGATCCGAGGTTATATTCGGAGCGAGTGGTACATGGACTTCGCGGGTCCCCCATGGGTCATGATCGCCGAGACGTGGAGTTAAGCTCCGTCAGGGACATGTTGTACAAAGCTGCATATGCATTGCATTCATCCTACATACATTATTGCATTGCATTATATCTTGGTTCATTGATTGTTGTGATACTCTTTGTGATGTCTTCTGATTCGGATTGATTATACTAAGACTTGGCACAATTGGGTTTAGATGCTATAACATAAAAGATGACTTGTTCTGTGGATATGGATTCATATTGACTTGTACTTGTTGGTTTATATGTTTTTCTTGCTTGTTGCCTTTATATACGTTATCTAGTCTTAGTCGGCCTATGATACCTACGAGCCTAGTGTTGTGCTCATACTACTCTTGCTACACTCATACATGGAGTGTAGAGTTATTCGTGTGATGTTCGGAGTCTCACGACCGTTTCGAGGCATTCGTCAAACGTTTGGGTGAGCTATTGCAACCCGAGTCTCTCCTTAGATTTGTTGTTCTCTATCCTTAAACGAAGTCGTATCCCGATTTTAGTCGTTATCTATTCAAATTGTAAACTTCTTAGAAGCTCTTGTATGAGTCTAGACCAGATTTTGGGAATTTCTTATAATAAAAGTATTTATTCCGCATGTTGTATCAAATTAAGGTAGTTATCTGAAGGGTTCGCCCACCAGGGAGGGTTAGTGTGGGTGCCCGCATGATCCATGATTTGGGTCGTGACAATGAGATGTCCATGTGTTCATCTTATATTTGTAGGGGCATATATATATATATATGGGCAAGAGATGACAAGGCAAGACCATTCATCATTTTTACACAACTCTAGAAAGCTCAAGAGAAAGAGAAGAGAGGAGAAGGCATTCGGCCATGGCTGGCCGAATGGGTGCCCTTGGAAATTGATCAAGAAAAATTATTTTCTTCTAGCTTTTCAACCAATTGGAAGGTCCTTATTAACGTGGAGTAGTTGTTGGAGCAAGCAAACCATTCCTTCTTGCAAGGCACAACCCTAGCCAAGTTGAAGAACTAAGTGGAAAAGGTAAGGTTTAATCTCCTCTTTCATGTATTATGGATGGTTGTGCGTGTTGTTGGATGTAGAAATGGATGAAACTCATGAAATTATACATGTTGATGTTGAGCCGTGAGTAGGGGCTGTGTTGTGTAGAAGGAATGAACAAATTTTACTTAGTATTTTGGTTGTTGTTGTTGTGGATTCTATGTGGATAATGAAAGTTTAATGATTCAAATTGAAGTTGTAATCGTTGTTGGGCTGTTTTAGAAGCCAATGTGATCTTAATATAGTTTCTTGTGTTTATGAGAATAATGTTGTTAACGTGTGGATTGTTGGTGTAGTTCATGAATTTGGAAGAAAGAAATGTGTTGTTGTTGTTTCTCTTGAAGTTGGGAGGTTTCGGGTGGAGTAGCTTTGTGGTTGGGTTGTTTTGAATATTATGTGGATTGTTTGAAGTGTTCTTGAATCTTGTTTGAATGATCTCGGATTAGTATTTGAACATGTGAGCGTTGATGTTGGTTTGAATGTATGTAGTTAAATTGGATATAAATGGAATGTTGTCGAGTTATGTAGAAAAGAGTTGCTAACGTTACAATGCGTTTTGAATTAATTATTGATGTTGCTAGTGTGGTTATTGGTATTGTTGTTGATTGTCACGACCCAACCCCGTAGGCCGTGACTAGTGCCCGAGCTGGGCACCCATACGCACCGTTAACCATAATCGGCGTACAAACAGTTATACATATACAAAAGTCGGACATCGGATCATGGGCGGCATAACCGGATCTTATACATACGAAAAAGTAATTCGTCGCCCCAAAATTGTCACAAACACATACATACATATCGTAGTCATAACTCTCGGCGGATAGTATCACACATAAGCCGGTAAGGCTATCATGGTATAGGGGGACGTCCGGATCACAAATCACACGGACACGGGCGAACGGTGATTACCCGCGACCCACGCGTATGTGTACGGACCTCTAAGAGTAATAACGAGAATCATATGACGGGACGGGCCCCGCCGTGCCCATGAATAGTCATAAACATATGCATCGGAAGAATGCATGCCAAAACATAGGCTCCCGGAACAAGGGAGCGCTCCAAGATAGGCGAGTGGAAATCCTGGTGGCGGATCACCAAAATGAGTATGTACATGCCCGGGCATGAAACGCGACCCCCCGAAAAGGGGTCGATGCGGAATATGTGCGAGTATGCAAAGCAAGAAATACAGTAAACAGGATCATAATCAGAACCAGGAAGTACAGAAAGTAAATGCAACTTTCAAAATACCAAAATGCTTACTTATTAAAACACGAAACCATGCGTAGGGCTCGGGAATATGGTCGCCCTCCCGTCATTGGCGCCATAACACGGCATAACACCGAAGATTTCATATCTCTCGTATCCCGTCACACGTCATAACACATCATAACGCCATAACACGACATAACACCAAATATACACGGTACCCGGCCCTCTAGCGAGGGGCTCGACGAACCGAAACACATCATACTCCGGAATATAACATAGTGCGCACGATAACATACCCGGCCCGGGACTCGGCGAAATATGTAACAACCATATGCACGAGCAGAGTCATGAGAAACTATATGCAGTTTAAAACATTTTCAAAAACTCCATAAAGTAGTCAAAACGAACTATCATTTTAAACCAAGAGAATAGTCAAATCAAGTTTCCCCCGAATGTCACTAAGGAACATATCAAATATAACTTTAGAAATCATGGATACGTTTCAACACCATATGAAGTAGCTTATAGAAATCAAGAGCATAATCGTCATCACGGACTCGATAGGTAAGTAAGTAATCGATGCTCGAGGGTTAAGACGATAGTCATGCTAAATCCTTTCAAAAGTCGTTAGCACTACACAAAGGAAAGTCGCGGGACCCACGGACGAGCGTAACCCAATCCGAGCCCGCCTACGGAAGGTATAGTCATTATACGCTACGGAGCTTTCTACGAGCATATCGAGGCGATTCGGTTACGTACGAAAGTTACGGCCCTTTTTCAACATAGAACCCTTTAGGGACAAAACTTTTTATACAACATTTGAAATCCAATCATACCAAAGACATAAGGATCATTATTCTATTATATTGCGAATGCCAATATTAAGAAGTGAATAAGAATCGTAGACATGCTCGGATCGCAAGAATAGAGTCACTTCGAGGCTCGTAGCATAGCTACTTACAACTAAGACATGCCAAAAGAAAGAAGGGTTAGGCTTTACATACCTGTTCAACCTCCTATTAGCTACGCGTATTCGTCCGAACTCATAAATCTACATTTAAAGGGATTCACGCTACGTTAGTCTCTTTATTTCACACTTGTTTCAAATTTCAAACCAAACCATTCTATATTACGTCGAAAATCGGGCGTCTCCCCCGTTTATATGCCTAGCCCGAATTCTCAATTCGTAACCAACAACATCAACAACAATACCAATAGTATTAACATCATTTCCAATACCGACGTATGCCATAAAACAGCCCTTTGCTTGTTTTCTAAATATCTCAACCAACCAAATTTGCGATATAACTATTTAATAATTTTATTTAAAGTAAAGGAGTCGAAATTCATATGAACAACATCAATAACAATAGACTTCACATTTTACAAGTTAAATACATTTATTTTCATCCAAAATTATCTTCAAATCTCCTTCCATAATTCACAACACCAACAAACGAATTTATCAGGCTATTCCTCGGTGCTAATCGTTAAAATTCTAAATAAACTCGTTAACAATGAAAAGGAACCGTATTCATACCTTAAGCATGCATCCCCCACGTTATCACTCTTCTCCTTGGTTGATTTTTAGCTCAAATTGAAGACAACGCAAATACAACACTTTTCTCTTCATGGGCTTCAGATTCGGGGCTCGGTTTTTGGTCAAAATTGGTTTTTTTTTCTCTCCAAAGCTCTTCTCTCTCTCTTTCCAGAATTTTCTGGTGTTCTTGGTCTGAAAAATGAGAGGAAAGGGCTGAAATTTCACTTAAATAGGCATGGGTCATGGGCCTAACCCGATTGGGCCCGATTTGGGCCTAGCCCACTGACCTTTCCGCCTTAAAACGTCCATATCTCCTTATCCCGATGCCACCTGTGGGACCATGACCTATGGTTGGAAAGATAATTCAATTATCTACAACTTCTATCTTTGGTATTTTTCCAAATTCCAAACTTATAATGCCGTTTACGCCCCTCGAAGTCGGATCACTTTAAAACGTTACTTAAAAATATTTGTTTGGAGGACTTCCACTTTGATTTGGCTCAAGGGTCCTTCTTGAGTTATGTTTAAATTCATATATGTGATTCATATAAATTGTCGCATGTCCCAAAAAATCTCAATGTGTGGGCCCCACCTCAGCTTGCGAATAATCCGACGTACGAAAATACGAAATATAATACGTCAACGTGAGTTTAAATTATGAAGCAACAACATGATTGTCAATTTTTAATCACGTTAATAAGGACCTTCCAATTGGTTGGAATACTAGAAGAAAATATTTTTTTCTTGATTTTTCTTGCATCCATTCGGCCCCCTTGTAGGAATATGCTTCCTTTTTTTTTCCATGTTTCTTCATATTTCTAGAGTTAAAAAGATGATGATTTTGTATTGCTCCTCATCTAATATATGCATACACAATTCATCCATGTGTACTATAGCCCACATGGCTTGGATGAATTAAATTTGGCCAAACCATGTGTGGGAACCACGCACCTCACACTGCCAACATGGCTATTTCATGAAAAATTAATAACTTTTCATAATTCACATTTAACCCCAAATTTTCCTTAATATTTCATGCCAATAAAATTGTAAGCAACTTATGCCTTAAAACAAAATCGAAGGTCAAAAATCTCAATCTCGTATCCCGGAATAGTCTTGTCCTTAACTTATCGTAATTAACTCGGAATGTCCCAATGTACAAAATGCGGGATATAACATTGATGATTTGGCCGAGTTGAATTCTCGGGGTTGTTGAATTTATAGGGGAAATGCTGCTCAAATTTCCGTAAATAAAGTGTTAGCTTGGAAATGGATTCCTAAGTACCTATGGCTAATGTTTGGTGTCTAATGACGTTATTGTAGATCTTGGGAAGCCCGAGACTTAAGTTTGGATTAGCTTATGAGCAAACGAGGTATGTAAAGCCTAACCTTTATGTAAAGCCTAACCTTTCTTTCTTTTGGCATGTCTTAGTTGTAAGTAGGCTATGATACGAGCCTCGGGGTGACTCTATTCTTACGATCCGAGCATGTCTACGATTCTTATTCACTTCTTGACTTTCGTATTCTTAATATGGTCGAACTATGGTCCTTAAGTCTTTTGTATGATTGGATAATAAATGTTGCATAAAGAATTTTGTTCTTAAAGGGATTCTGTATCTACGAACGACCGTAACTTTCATAGACGGGCTCGGATCGCTTCGAAACGTTCGTGGAAGATTTTATAACGAATAATATCTCCAACTTTCATGGGCGGGCTCGGATTGGTTGAATACTGGTCCGTGGGCCCCCAAGACTTTTCTATGTTTGGTTCTAACGACGTTTTGAAAGAACTTACATGACTATCGTCTGAACCCCCGAGTGTTGATTACTTATTTATCTGTCGAGTCTGGACTGATGATTTATATGTATATGGTTTTGATACGTATCGATGGTTTCTAAAGTTCTATTTGATATGTTCCCGAATGACGTTCGGAGGAAACTTGATTTGACTACTGTCTTGGTTTTAAATGATGGTTCGTTTTGACTATCCTATTGAGTCTTTGAAATTATTTTAAACTGCATATAGTTTCGCACTACTCTGCTCGTGCATACTGTTATTACATCTTTCGCCGAGTCCCGGGCCGGTTATGTCATCGTGCGCACTATGCTATATTCCGAAGTATGATGTGTTCCGAAGTATGATGTGTTTCGAAGTATGATGTGTTACGAAGTATGATGTGTTACGGAGTTATGCAATATTCTGAAGTATGATGTGTTATGGCACCAAAGACGGGGTGGCGACCATGTTCCATCCGCCGAGTCCCATGAGGGGCCGGATATGATACATGACATTGATATGCATGATTTGTATTTCAGGAGTAAGCATTTTGGCATTCTGATTATTATATTTGTCTCCTGCACCTCTTATGCATGATTTGTATTTCAGATGCAGGCACTTTGGTATTCTGGTTATTATGCTCACTTTCTGTACTTCTTACTTCGGTTATGACCTCGTTTTCTGTATTTCATGCTTTGCATACTCAGTACACATTCTGTATTGACCCCCTTTCTTCGGGGGTTGCGTTTCATGCTGCGCAGGTGTATACAGATGAGTGGAGGATACTAGTAGAAGATGTTCCAGCTGGATTGGCGGGCTCCATCTCCTCCCGGAGTGCTGCCGAGTCAGAGTGTTTATGTTATGGTATCTTGATTATGTTAGAGACTTTGCAGACAGAGTCATGTATGTAACAAGTCAGTCTTGTAAGCGGCTCTGTAAGCCGATGTATCATTATGCATTATATTACAGATTTCATATGTTCACCGGTTTTACTTGAGTTGAGAAAGACGAAAAGCATGTTGTTCTTTGAAAAGCTTTCATTATGCATTCATCTTATGATTTGAGGGCCCAGTAAGAGTGTGAGTATAACGAGAGTCAGCGGGTTCGCTCGGCCCTAAGTAAGGGTCGGGCGCCCATCATGCCCTATCAAGTTAGGGTGTGACATATGAGTTCGCATATGTGGATCCGCCCATGCAGGACTTGGCCCGCAGATGCTAAGGGATGACCTAGTAAGTGACTCTGTGGATGCAAAGTCCTCTTCGCGGAGGTGTGTCCGCATCTACGAAAAAGGTATCAGTGGATACGAGCATCGCTGAATAGAAACTTTTTTTTATATTTCCCAACTTCGAACCATTCCTTCCATCCACCAAATTCTTAACTTCAAAAGTGTTGTGGGTGAAATTGAAGAGCTTTTGGGTGATTACATCTTTGGGTAAGTTCCTTTGTAATCTCTTGTAATTCATTTATGATTTAGGGTTAGATTACATGCTAGTCTTCATTTGGTAAGTTGGGGAAGATGGGTAGAAATACTAAATTTTTTCTTTAGGATTCTTGTCTTTTCCATGAGTTTGTGGGAGGGTTCCTTAATCTCTAAGCTTCTAATCATTGGGGAATTAGGTTGCTAAGTTGAATCTCTTCTAATTTCTAGGGTTGGTATTATGGAAATTGGGGGTTTTCTTTTATTGATGAAATTAATGCTAATTGGGGACTAATTGGTGTTGATGATTAGTATTTAGAATTCATGAACTTCGGATTTACCTTTTCGAACTTGTAGTTTCCCATTTTTTCGTTGTGGCCGGGGGTCACTTTTAGGGTTATTTTGGGGTTTATCGAAAATCCTAGCAATATTTTTGTCTTTAGATTCATAGTCTAATGTAGGTCATTTAACTATTATATTTTAAGCATCGGAGGAAATCCGAAAGGGGAAGGCCTAGGTTTGAGGAGTACGAGGCTCGTGTTCGGCTTTGAGGTAAGTTACGACTTACCTCTTAGATTTTGGTTAGCGAATCGCATGTGTTATATAACTATTGGTAGGGAAAGAACGATAGGCCTTTAGGCATGGTTGTGGTGTTAAATCCACTACGTTGATATGATTTCTGATTATGTGGGTTTGTCGCCGTACTATATGTAATATTGACATGTGGTGTACTTGACTACGTGGTTGTGGTGACGCGGAATGCGTTAGTTCTAATTATTGTGGTTGGGATTGAATATCTAATACGTTTCCATGATAGTCTTCATAATTCGTGCAAGGTTTAATTTCTTATTATAATACTTTTGAATATTTATTGGCATTGATTACATGTAAATCCTCATTTATTGCTTTCATACATTCATACATAATGAAAGAGTTATGGAAACAAATGTGGAAAGGAAATAAAGATATCATGATTATTGCTATAGTCCGCGGTTTGTACCAGATATAGTGACAGAGTCATGACCCGTTGTCTCTCCGGGGTGGCTAGTACATGGACGCTGAAGGTCCCCCATGGGTCATGTCTATTGAAGCAAAAAATGCTTATAGCATGTATGTACAGGTTCGATATATTGGCCATTGCATTGCATTGCATTCTATCCATTTCGTGTTTTCTTATCATTGTATCGCATATTACCTTATCGGATTCTTATTGGTGATTCACTTGAGTGTTGCTGGTTGTTGAGCAATTCTTAGAGACTTAACAAATTTGTAGATTCGAAGTTGAACATAGGCTATGACGGTGTATTTGAGACGTACTCTGCCTATTGTCGTTGTTGAGTGACTTATCTGTTCTACTTGTTGATTTATGTATTTCATATGCGTTAGCTAATCTTAGTTGCCCTATGATGCTTACCAGTACGTGTGTTGTACTGATGCTACTCTTGCTGCACTTTTTTGAGTGCAAAGTTTGAGATAGGATCTACTTTGAGTCCCGGAGTCTAGCCCTGAGGCTTCTTGCTTGAGATCGGAGCTTGAGCCACCTGCCAGCCTGCAGCTCTAGATCTTATCTATTATTGTCTACTACCCTATCCATTAGACAATATTCTCTTATGTTCAGGTGGTTGTTATATTTAGGCCAAGCCCATCGACAGGCCCTTGTGGCCGTCCAGATTTTTCACTTAGACACCTTAACTAAATGTTGTTCCATTTAGACACTCGGACTACATTAAATTGCTACCAATTTGACACCTTTTTAACAATCAGCTAAACTTATAAAGTGTGTGTAATACACTTGCGGGTGACGTGGCATGCTGACTAATTAAAAGACGACATGTGGCATTTGGATGCAAAATAATAATTTATAAGAGAAAAGAAAAGAAAAAACTATCTTTAGCAAAAAATATATACAAATACCTATTTTCTAAACCCCACGTACCCCGCCTCCTTCCCTTTTCGGTTCTGCCAGAGCTTGGTGGACAAGCCACCTGAGCTCCGGCGTCGGAATTACAGTGAAATTTCACAAATAAAGTGAAATTTAGAGAAGGTATACATAGGAATTAGGAATGTTCCAGAGAGTTCTCCCGTTACAAAGTTCATTACCCAAAAGAAAATCGAAATTTCATCGGAATCCGGTGAGATTCCAGATTTGGTCCTTGTTCGGTCGGAGTTTGTTTTCTGGGGTCACTCCGGCTTTCGCCGTTAAAGCGACGCCGCCCCTCTCCCCCCTCTGTTTATCACTGTTACGCGACCATCACTTTTGAAGTTGAGAGCAGTGACACCATCGACAATGTTAAGGCCAAAATTGATGGGTCATGATTTTGTGCTGTTGTTTTCATGAATTGGGGTTTTTGGGTTTTGTATATGTTTTTTGCTGTGTTTTTATCTGATCAAGAAGCAAATTTTCTGTTTGTGTATATAATGTGTGAGTGGAGATTGATACGTACATCAGCTCAACATGTGTTGGCAATTCGTGTTTTGAATTATGTTCTTTTGGGATTTATGTTCTGCAAATAGTTGAACAGCTCATAATCTAGTGAAGGAAATTGATGGCGTTGTGGTGGCAAGGTGGTGGTTATGGTGGAGGAAGTCTTGGAAGAGAAGGAAGAAGAAGACATAAAGCAAAAAATTGTATAATTCAGCCTTCACGCGCCTGATTTGTGTGAAGATCACACAATTTGCCAACTCAGCAAAAAGTGTCTAAATGACACAGTGTAGCTCTACGATAGGTGTCTAAATGGAACAACATTTAGTTAAGGTGTCTACGTGAAAAATCTGGACGACCACAGGGGTCCGCCGATGGGTTTGGGCTTATATTTATAGAGTTCAAACATGTTTTTGTTAAACAAGTATTATACTGAATAAACGTCCAGATGCATCTTTTCTCCAGCTACTGCTTTACCGGTTTCTTTCCCTTTCTAATTAAAAAAATCCTTTATTGCGACACATTTTGTTGACTACCTTATTATGTCACGCATACAACAAGAGGAAGAAAAACGAAACTAGCCGATTGAATTTTAGCAGCATGAATTGAAAAGTGCATCTAGCCTTTGCATGTGCAACGAGGGAAAACAAGTAGTTACGGTTTTACGTTAAACTGATGCATATATAATACTCCTTCCATTTCAATTTATATGAACTCATTTGACTGAGCACAGAATTTAAGAAAACAGAGAAGACTTTTAAACTTGTGGTGTAAAATGAGTCACATATATTTTGTGTGACTATAAATCATTGCATAAAGGTAAATTGTTTTCAAATATAAAAAGAAGTCATTTTTTTTACACGGACTAATAAGGATATGAGTTCACATAAATTGAAATAGAAGGAGAATGTGTTTATTACATATAATTTTATCACTTAACTGTAATCACTTAATGAGTATTTCTATCCCAATGTATCTCTTAATCATGATTTACTAATATACTTTGCTTTAAAGTCAGGTGTGACTAAGTTGTTTTTTTTTTTTTTTTAATTATGTTAAAGTTTGATATAAACACTAGATAAAGATAATTTTTACCCAAAATCATTGCTAATTATGAGTTCTTACGGGTCACATCCTAATAATAGATGCAGCGTGCTGGTAGGACTTGGCCTTTGCAGAGAAACTCTAGTCAACAAATTGTGCCTCTGCTTACATTTTCGGACACGTGACAAGACTTTGAGGGTAAAACAAAAAAAGGATTGCTTTGATCAATTGCACCTCTAACAAAATTTTGTGCTCAACTGGGTTTATTTCTATTTGTAAGTCATAATTTGAGATTTGACTTGACATAAAAAAAAAATTAAAAAATAAAGACTTTTGAAATTTATGATCCAAATTAAGTCATAAATATTTGTGTAACTATAAATAATTTCATAAAGGATAAAGTTGAAAGTTTAAAATTAAAATTGTTTTCATATTTAAAATTATGAATTTGACCCCTTTTCAAGTAACAGTAAAGAAGGAAAAAAATAGTACTAATTGAAATTGAATACTTTATTGGATAAAATCTGGAGTAGCCAAGTGGTCGTATCAGGCGCAGAGACAATAGTGATAAATCAGGCATATGAGTCAGCAATTAAGAGATACCGGGCAAGTTGATGTGGCTAGTCATGATTCTTGATTCACAGCTTTCAGAGGCGAAGGCATGGATCTAGGAAAGCATGATTGAGTTCGAGTTGCCGGGATCTCCTCACCGACGTTATTTGCTATTATTACAAGCATTCATTAGTCATTAATAGGGCGTATTTGTGGATCGTGTCCCTCACGGGTAGCTATAAATACAGGGTTCGATGCTCATCATTTGTGACACATTCTGATTTCATCAAGCATACAAGCATAGTACAAGCACTTAGCAATTTCTTTGAATTTTCATGTTCGTTGTCGTGCTTTCAGGCTCAGTCAGAAGACTTTGCCGACTTCAGCTTATCACATCATCAGAGCCCAGACTTATCTTGTTTTTTATAATATTATCAAATTGTCTTACATAAGTTCTTTTGTTAGTTTTTGTTTCTTATCTTATTAATTCGGTCATTTTGATTTGTGTGTCTATAGACCATGTGTACAAATTCAATCGTACGTTTTACAGGTAAACAAACATTCTTTTGTTGGATATTCCGACTGATGACTGAACTCTTTCAAAGTCCAAAGAAACCTACAGCTTTTTTTAAATAGCGGATAAATATAAAATCATCACTTTTTCCAAAAAATGGAGCAACGTTTGCCATCAGTTCTTCAGTAAGCAAATGGGTTGCGTTATTGTGGTATTTTACTACTTTTGGAAATTACTAGAATATTTCCTTACACAAAGAATAGCCACCATTTTTTGAGTCTAGTAATATCGGCAAAAGAAAAAGGCGAACAGTAGAGAGGATATATATATAAAGATAGCTAATATTGTACAAGAAGAGCTATTAGGATTACGGTATAATATGGTAAGCAGATATTGTCTAATTCTAAATATTCTACCACTAGTTACAAAAATTCTTTGGTCCCCTGCGAAAATATTATAAAATATTCTCAAACTTTAAATTCAATGAATCTAGACATACATAACTATATTAATTAGCTCAACTTCCGACGAATATGATGTCAATTTCCACAATATTCATTATCATAGTGGCATACACTTCATTGGAAAATGATCGCACATGTACATAATAAGTAGATACTTTAGCAAAATTAAATTATCACGATAATTCCACACAACTTTCTTTAGTGGAAAACAATATAAAGAAAGTATGACGTACTCCCTTACATGTAAAGTGTAGTGCAATAACAATATATAATCACATGAAAGCTTATAAAAAATGCTAATGTAAAAAAGACAATGTTCTAATTGGAAAATGAAGTACTTTCATCTCTCTCAAATTATGTGACACAGTTTTGATTTCGAGAGCAAAATTTGTTAACTTTGACCGTATTCGGACAAAAAACTGCGTAAGTTTTTAACATAAAATATAAATATTTAGAAACTACATAAAAAGTATTATAAGTCATAATAATTGACAATTCAAAATACTTAAAAGACATCAAAAAGTCGTGGTCAAAGAAAAAACTTGGTCAAAGAAAAAACTTACTCCCTCCATCCCATTTTTACATGAAGGTTGACTTGTTTGGGAAGTCAAACAGTCCTTTCTTCGATGAAGATTCTTTTCAACTTTTTTCATATATTGTGAATTATTAATTATGCAGACTTATAATATTTTTTATATAGTTTTCAAATATGTAAATTTTATTTTAAAATACTCGAATAATCTATATTTAAAATTAAGTCAAAGAAAAAGTTATTTGACTCTCTAAACTGATTAACTTTCATATAAATTGGGACGGAGAGAGTATCTGAATCTCAAAAGTTGAAACAAAAAAGATGTCACGTGAATTAGGACGGAGGGAGCTACTTTGATAAATAGAAAATATAGATAAAGGTGAAAAACACATCTGAACTATCACTGTTTTTTGAGTTTCATATATAAACTATCAGAAAGTTGAGAAAACTGTCTAAACTATCACTATTTAGTTTGAAAAACACACCTCAAATTATTCTTGCATGACATGTGATCTACACTCTCCATTTTATATAAAAATATTGCCAAGTGTTATTCACGTGGATAAATAATGTCACAATGGCCTACATGGAATTTTTAAAAAAGCAACTATTTATTTTAAAAACAAACTGAAAAATAATAATTTTTGTAAAAAAATATCAAAAATTATAGAAAATAAAAAAAATAGTTTAAGAAATGGAAAAGTTATTTTAAAAAATAAAAATAAAACTGATATCTAGTTTTCACATTTAAAAAAAAAAAAATCAACTTTTCAATTTTCTAAATCATTTTTTTCTGATTTTCTAAATTTTTAATATTTTTTTACAATAAAATTATTATTATTTTTCAGATTTTTTTTTTAATTTTAAAAATGCTGATTTTTTTAAATAATGCCGTTATTAAAAAAAAATATACAGTTTTTTTATAAAAAAAATATTATTTTTTAATTTCCATATAGGTGCCACCATAGCATTACTTATGTCATATGGACAAAATTTTTGAAATTTTTTTAGCTTCACTTGCCTTTTGGAGAGTGAGTTCACACATTTAGTTCAGATGTGTTTTGCAAACTAGATAGTGATAGTTTAGATATAAAACTAAAAAAAAAGTTATAATTCGGGTGTATTTTTGACCCTTTATCTCTATAGAAAATATATTCACTTCACATACCATCACCTTAATCCTCGCTCCCAAATTTTCCCTTTTCCCGCTATAAATACGCCTCCCTCACCCACACACCCCTCTAAAATTTCCGATCTACTTTCGCCAAAATGCAAAGCACATCAATCTCATTTTCTCCATCAATTTCAAATCCTACCTCTCTTTCACCTTCCCATGTTATGTATCGATATGGTTCAGTTAATTTTTTCAAAACACATCCTAAACTTAAGTACTGTTCCATTAACTTTTCTTCTTCAAAGTTGAATGGAACAGGATCATGGATTTCAGTTCCTTCTCGTGAACCGGATGGAGCATTATCGGTTCGGGCCACGTCAGTGGTCGAAACCACCGGAGAGGCTCCTAAACCAGTGGGGGAGACTTTGTATCTTGGATTGCTTTTCGCCCTTTGGTATATATTTAATATATACTTCAACATTTATAACAAGCAGGTCTGCCTTGTCTATTCTTGTTTTTTGCACCACATGTCTTGATACATTTTTGGACTTTGTAAATTTATTTATTTTGGAATGGAGGGAGTGATGTGTTAGTGGAAACAACTTTTTACATTATCAGGTAAAGTGGAGGAGTTTAATTTATACCGTCATAAAATAATTTTGTACTAGTAGATCACTTTTACTTTTAATTTTTGTAGCAGATATCTTATCTTCATATTACAATTCACACATATTTCACATCCTTTAAATGATCTGGTAGTGTAAAAAATTCTTTACAGTGACGATGTGTATAAGTCAGGTTACTTGCTACAACAAGTTACCAATCATTTAGGGGTTATTTACGTATACAGTCATTCAATTTTAACTGAATTGCATCAAAGTCACTAAACTATTCTTTATAACAAAAATGTTGATATTAAACTTTCCTTAATTTATTAATGCAAGTCATAAAATTATTTGTTGTAGCTAAAAAATCACTTAATTTTACCACATAGAAAGTTACTAGTACGTGTAACAATTTCTTGTGCTTGAGTATAATTGGTGAATAATTAGACAAAGTTGAGTGACTTAATAGTATAGTTTAATGACTTTCTGTGCTACTAAGAAAAGTCGAGTGACTTTTTCGTTACAAAAGATAGTGTAGTCACTTTAGCATTATGTATTCATTTGAAACTACGTATGTGCTTAGTACGTGACTTTCTAGAATCTTTAACCTTGACTTGTGTATTTTGCTTCTTCTTGCATTTGTGAACCTACATCTATCTGCATTTGGTTGAGCTGATTTTAAGTTTCACCTGTCGTTGCTCCGCAAGATATGCATAGCAATGTACCAATTGATTGTAACATAGTAATACCGTGAAGTAGATACAAGTCTTTTGGAGTTATACATGACAGCTGATTGGCAATTGGATGTTTTTGAACTCCTGGATACCGCTTCTTGTTATCTGCAGGTGCTGAAAGCATTCCATTACCCAGTTACAATGACACTTGTGCAACTTGTTGTTGGCACTGCCCTCATTATTTTCATGTGGACGTTCAATCTGTACAAACGGCCAAAAATCAATGGTGCACAGGTATCTTGAATTAACAATGTTATGGTTTAAATCCTGCTTATGTATTTTAAACTTTCAATTGGCAGCTTGCTGCAATTTTTCCATTGGCAGCGGTGCATACGCTGGGCAACCTTTTCACCAACATGAGTCTTGGAAAAGTTTCTGTATCATTCACACACACTATTAAAGCTCTGGAGCCCTTCTTCTCAGTTGTCCTCTCTGCTATGTTTTTAGGGGAGGTATGCTTTTTGATTGATTATCTGCTATTCACAGAGGTGTTAATACTCAAACCAAAACTACAATGGTGTTACATGCAGTACTCATAAGAAATTTTCATTTCTCCAGTACGTATGTTTCAGTGTTGTCATCTGTGTAACTTATCGTAATTACGACCAATCTGTCCTGTTCATGCAGTTCCCTACAGTATGGGTTATTTCTTCCCTTGTACCAATTGTTGGTGGAGTGGGACTGGCATCTCTGACTGAAGTGTCATTTAACTGGTCAGGAATTCAAAACCTGTATAATCTATATGATTTTCTCTTGTTTGTTTCTTCTTTAGCATCAAGACTTGAGAGGTTTTAGAAATTAAAACATAATCATCATTTCAAGATAATATCTAGTTGTTGTTTTGTTGATTATCAGGGCAGGCTTTTGGAGTGCAATGGCCTCTAACTTAGCCAATCAATCCCGTAATGTTCTCAGCAAAAAGATTATGGTTAAGAAGGAGGTATTTTATTCTCTGTTTTCTCTCTTTAATCAGGTTATGAATCAAGTGTGTGCAAGAAGTTGAAGGTTTTTACTGTATGTCTCGAACTTATGTAACACTGGACTGTAATAGGAGTGATATTTATCTTTTCCTTTTGTTATCAAGTAACCGATGGTTTCTGCAGTATTCTTTGTCCTTGACAAAACAACGAAACCAAGTTATGTCTTTTGTTCTTTTTCTCGTTTCAATACTTTATAATTTACAGTTTTATCTTCTTTTAACAGGACTCATTGGATAATATAAATCTCTTCTCAATAATCACAATCATGTCATTAATCTTGGTGGCCCCGTTTGCCTTTTTCATGGAAGGCATTAAGTTCACCCCTGCATACCTTGAATCTGCTGTAAGTGATTTATGAGGGGAAAATGTATTCTGGTTTACCCTTATAACTATTCCCTACCTGATTGTTTCTTTGGTGTGGAAGTGCAAGACCCTTTTCTCAAGTCTTTTTTACTTGCTTTGGTGCCAGGGTTTGAATGTGAACCAGATATACACAAGGACTCTCCTTGCATCTCTTTGCTTTCATGCTTATCAGCAGGTAAAAAACAGTAACATGCCATTTGCTTTCTCAAATCTGAAGAATGATAAGTGTATATTCAAACATTAACATGCCATTTGCATTCTCCATTGTATGTCTGGCAAATATTGAGGACACTTTAAAAATATTTAATTAGATGACTTAGGTTTTCAAGATGACTTAGTTACGAATGGAAAAAGGAAGCGATCATGCTGATACAATAAGGTCCTGTGCTATTTAAATGGTGAAGAGTAGAGGAAACAAGAAGGAAATACAGCTGAAACTTACTGCATTATATTTTTTGACAAAGGAACTTCTACGTTATATAATAATCTTTTCCAGTTTGTTGAGACCCTTCTGATTTGTGACAACCTGTTCGAAAATGTTTGGAAGCTTGATCATAACATATCTTATGATTAGGCCCATGCAATTTTCAGTGTAGCAAAATTTACCCTCTGTGTGGGTGAAGAGGTCAGGGTGGGCAGAAGGCTTAAGATTGCATGCTCTGTTGAAAGCAGAGGGTAGTTATTAAAATTTCACACATAGAGTAAGAAGGTTGTCTGATACTATAACTCTTTCCACAGAGGATCACTTGTTTGATATCTTACTTTGCTCGAGCGGCCATGACGAATAAGTTCTTTATACTTTGTCATTTTACGTTCAATGTGATAAAGTTTGTTGAAATTCAAAACAATCTATTCTTCCATTTAAAAAGGGCTGAGGATGTTACATCTTGCTGACACATCACTTGGTGCAGATTTCATACATGATACTGGAGAAGGTATCTCCTGTTACCCATTCTGTGGGTAATTGTGTGAAGCGAGTGGTGGTCATTGTGTCTTCTGTTCTCTTTTTCAGCACGCCTGTCTCCCCAATTAACGCTATCGGTACGACACCTTACTTCTTTTGCTTTTTGTCAACTTGATGGAGAACAAAATGGAACCCCTTCTCCCTCCTCCTTTGGCAGGTGTAAAATTAGTGGAGCAATGTTTCAGTCTAAAAGGCGTAGTATCACTTTTCTTATTATATGAATATTTCATACTACTCTATGTAGGCACTGGAGTGGCACTTGCTGGAGTTTTCTTGTATTCAAGAGTGAAGGGGATCAAACCTAAGCCAAAGACAGCTTGAAGGTGAAGAGTTTTGCTGGGCAATTATAATCATCAAATTACAAATCAAACACACATGGTAGTTTAGGCAGGATCTTCATTTAGTTTCTTATACATGTCATTTTGGATAGAGATTTTCCTTTTCCTAGAGAGTCATATCATTATTTTCTGCTGATTTGATGATTATTCATCATTATGTCGTCTTTGTTGCTGTTCAAACAGTTTGTAATATATGTCTAGGACCAAAGTAGCTTCAATGGATCCTGTAAAAGATACAATTTCATCCCCCCAAGGAAATGAAGATTTCTTGAAGTGGGGAGTTTGTAGAGTTACTAACCATGGTAGACAGTTTATACTCTCTACAGATAAACAATTGCCTTCGAATTTCTTTTTCTTGTATGGAGTTTTAATTCTCAGCTGGAAATCTGAGTACTGGATTCTGTCTTAAAGTGATTGGGTTTCGAAAGAAAAAACATGTAAAGGTATAATTACAAGAGCAACAATTATAATGCACCAATTTACCCATATTCATATGCAGCGGAGACTAATGTTTTCCAAAGTGTCCAATGTGCATATCTTACATGTTTTAAGTTCCAGGTTCTGGGTACACTGTGCATGCACTATTTAGTCTTGGAAAATTGAAAATACACTATTCAGTATGTGCTTTTTTTTTTTTTTTTTTTTTTTTTTGAAAAACTGACAAATTACTCCAGAGATGTTTTGCTAATTTAGTTGAAAGAAAAAAGAATTCAGTAATATCAAAAAGTGCTTCAGAAAATATTTTCAAGAATTTGTAGTTGTTGGCCAAATCATTGGTGAGTCCAAGTTCAATAGAAAGAGAGAGGAAGTTTTTCTTAATGTTGGTTGACTTCTGATGATCAGATTTCATTGTGATCAGCCTTTTCCATGGTTATCACTATCAGTGCTTGGTAAATAGCTCTCTCTTCATCTGTTCTTCTAGGAAAAGCAGGGAAATGGCTGAAGCTGCACTACTCAAAGTTGTCACAGAACGGGTTCTGACTAAATTAATCCAGCTATCTGCAGACGAGGTAAGCATTGTTTGGGGCTTCAAAGAAGATCTAAGAATCTTTGCCAAAAAACTAGGAATGATCCTTGCTTTACTATCCGATGCTGAGAACAAACACATTAATTTTAAGAACCTTTCACTTTTGGCTGAAAAAACTCACAGCTTTAGCAATCTGATGCTGATAATGTCTTTGATGAATTAGCCGTTGAAGTTTCCGGTCAAAATTTAGAGCTAATTCAAAGCGAAAAGCTGAACAAGATACCTAATTTTCACACTCCCTTAAACCCTCTTATATTTCGCCTCAAGTTGGGTCACATGATCAAGGAAATTAATCCTTCACTTGACAAATTGTATAAAGAATCACATGATATTGGACTTAGGGCAATTAATGAATGCAGCCTCAATGACAGTTTGTAATGATTTAGGATTATATTCAACTGATAAGGGAGAAATTACAAGATAGCAATCCTCAACTTAGGGAAAACATAGGAAATGATAGATAAAAAAGAGAAAACAGAAAAGGGAGATTCCAGAGTGCTAAAACTTTAGCTAAGAAAAATAAGATGCAAGTTCTTTCATGCCCTATTCTAGAGTTCCTCTGTTGTTTATATAGGAGGGTCTTGATCTGGATATTCCTTGACAGCTGGTGCACTATCCGCAATTGTCTTTGGCAGGGGTAGTGGTCCTTTCTTGGCCTTAGGGACCACATACTCATCCAGGTATTTTGGGGACTGTTTGTCCCTGTTGCTGCGCCTCAGTGTACCAGAGTGGTCCTGCAGGTTTGTTACACAGTTGAGTTAAGGAAAACTTATCCTTCAGTAATTGAATCAGAAATTGTGAGTAGAAATGATTATGTGAGGATGGTAATCGACATGTTAATCAGTTGGGAGAATGAAAGGGATTTAGCGGTTATTAGCTCGTTGGGATGCCTGGTCAAGAGAAAACTACCCTTGCTCAACTAGTCTACAAGAATGATGAAGTGTTGAGGCAGTTTGATGAACGAGTATTGATTTGTGTGTCAGAGGAATTTAAGGTTGAAAGGCTTTTGATTGAGATGGTGCAGTCTCTGACTCTTTCTGATTTTGGAGTTCTAATCGAGAAGCAATCATAAGAAAAATTCGACAGAGTTTGCATGGAAAGAAGTATTTACTTGTTCTTGATGATGTCTGGAATGAGGGTTGAGACAAGTGGGATTGTATGAGAAGGTGTTTGATGGAGATTGGCAGATCAAGAGGAAGCAAGATAATAGTAACAACACGCAGTGAGGAAGTGATTGTTAACACGCAGTGATGAAGTGATTGTTACAATGCATTCATCTTCAATTCATAGGCTAAATGTACTATTCCCTCCGGATCAAAAAAAGAGTCCACTTAGCCATTTGCACACCCCTTAAGAAACTACTCACTCCAAGAAAAAAAAAACATGTAAATTGACTAAACTACCCCTAATTAAATACCCATTGGGATTTGATCACATAACACTTAATAGGGGCAAATCTGGAAAGATAAGGTTAATTGTTTCTTGATTTAATAAGTGGACACTTTTTTTGACCCAAGAAAAAAAAGGTTAAGTGGACACTTTTTTTGATCCGGAGGGAGTATTAGATGATGATAGTTGGTCCTTGTTTAAGACAATTGCATTTGGAGATAGAGGGGAAACTAAAGACACCAGAATTGATGGATATTGGCAGAAGAATTGCACGTAGATGCAGTGGTGTGCCGTTGGCTATAAAAGGCTAGGAGGTTTAATGTACTCTCTGAATGATGCACACACGTGGTTCAAAATAGAGGACAGTTTGGTGTGGGGTTCTTCATGGAATGTGGAGGAGTTTTATCTACCATGCGGCTGAATTACAGTCATTTGCCTTACTTATCTTTAGGACAATGTTTTGCATACTGTTCAATTTTCCCAAATGTCAACATAATGGAAAAGGACAAGTTGATTCAACTGTGGAATGTGGATGGCGCAAGGACTGATTAACTGTTCTAAGGAAGAACATTTGAAGATGGAGGAAACAGGTAACAAGTACTTCGATATATTGTTGCAAAGTTCGTTGTTCCAAGAAGCTGAGAAGGATGACTATGGTAGCTTTAAAGTTGCAAGATGCGTGATCTCGTGCATGATCTGGCATTGCATATCTCAAAGGAGTTCTGCTCTACCATGAAAGCTGAGGATTTAAATGACAATACCAAGGCCATCCATTTATCAGTTACTTGCAGAGAAGATGTTACACTAAACATTCCGAAAGAGCTTTTCCTTAAGTTACGAATGCAACAGTTAGTGGGTGGTGTGGTTGAGACCCTTGATAGCAATTTACAGGTGTCAAATATCTTCGTGTTTTGGTTTTGGATAGCTTTTATATTAAGGAACTGCCCAATTCAGTAGGAAAATTGAAACATTTAAGGTACGTTGACATATCAAGGACTTCTATTAAGAGACTGCCAGATACCATCACAAAGCTTTACAATATGCAGACACTGAGATTCAGCATTGTGGAAAAGATGCCAAACAATCTTCGAAATTTCATAAACTTGAGGCATCTTTATATGGAAGACATCCAGTTCAATAGAAAGAATTGTATGTTTGTTGGTATAGGGCCACTTTTCTGTCTTCAGACATTGCCTTTCTTTGTTGTGAGTCAAGGACAATGCCCGATTGCTGACTTGGGGTACTTATCCAACCTAAGTGGCAGCTTGAAGATTTACGGGGTCGTTAAGGATACGTTATTCCAATAAAGATGGAATTGGGTGGGAAACCAATGCAGTTACCCCACCAACCAAACATGGGATAATTCCAATCCCATAGGAATAATAATCCCATCCCATCCCATCATATCCCTCCTACCAAGTGACCCCTTTTACAGTCTCGAAAATTTTGGAACAAATGAAGAGACCAGAGAGCAAACCTATTCAGAAAGCAGATCTTATTTCTTTGGAGCTACATTGACGTCCGTTAAATGCTAAAAGAATCGAGTCTAGTGATGAGAACGTATTGGAAGGTCTTGGGCCCTTTTGAATTTGAAAGATTTGACAGTAGCCAAATTTTCGAGTCCAGTGATGAGAACGTATTGGAAGGTCTTGGGCCCTTTTGAATTTGAAAGATTTGACAATAGCCAACTTTAGTGGTATGAGTTTTTGTAACGACCCGTTTGGTCGTTTAGGGGTTTTATCCTTTTTACCCTTGTTCACCCTTCCCCTAGCGTCGTTAGAGTACATTTAACTGGCAGGGATGGGTGGAACGGTTCTTGAGGTGGTCGGGGATATTTTGGTCCTTTGGTTGAAAATCTTGTTTTTGGGGGTTTGGGGGTTGACCGGGTCAAGATGACCTCTTTTGGGAATTCCGAGAGGGCAAATGAGTTTGTAGCGTGCTTTTATAGTGGGTTGCATGATTTGTTTGTATCCGGGAGGTCTCGGATGAGTTTCGGCTTTCAGGATGAACTTGGTGAAAAACCAGAATTTTCTGGTTTATGGTGTGCCGCTTCTGCGGTGGTTGGATCGCACCTACGGGCCCCCTCTGCGAGGCTTGGTCAGCAGATGCGAGGTTTGTTTGGTCAGGCAGTTTCGCACCTGCGAGGTCTTTTCCGCAGGCGTGGGATCGCGTATGCGGAAGTTTCACCGTACCTGCGAGATTTCAGATTTTAAGTGGGTTCGCCTTTGCGGGTAATTTTCCACAGATGCGGGGGATGGTTAGCGGGGGATGGTTAGCAGAGGTGGGATCACTGAATCAGAAACCCTTTTTGTTCCCCATTTCGTGTTTAGTGTTTTCATCCACAAACTTGAGACCTAGAGAGAGATTTTGGGGTGATTTGGTGGAACTTTCTTGGGATTTTTCTTTGGGGTAATTTCCCTATACTCTTTTATGATTTTATAATGTACTATATATGGAATCTATGGTAGGAATTGTGAATTAGACGGGGGATTTGGGTTATGAACCCTAAAATAAGTTTTGAACCATGTTTCATCCAATTTGAGTTTTGTTGGGACATTTCTTAGATCCTAATCATTAAAATCATTGGGTGGCTAGTTCCCAAGTTTGCATCTTGCTTTTTCTAAAAGATTTTGGCTATGGAAAATAAGGGTTTGATGAATATGAACCCTAGGTTGATAATGGCACCCCTTAACTACATTCATGGATGATTTCGAAAGGATTTTACAATTTCTGGTTTGGGTTAGCTACTTCTAACTCCAATTTTGATTTTTAAACAAATTTCCAAACGGAATGCAGGTTTCTTATAAATTGGGGGTTTTGATGAAATAATGAAATTGATGCTAAAATGAGACTAGTTTGTGATGAAAAAAATGGTATTTGGACTTCCTAAGATTTGAATAAACCGTTTTCAACTTGAATTTCCAATTTTTCCCTTGTGGGGCCGGGTTTCTTTTTTAAAGGTTGTTTTTATTTCGAATAGTATTATGGCAATATGGGTATTATTAGTCTCGGAATCTAATGTAGAATACTAAATTGTTAGACTTTGATCATTCGGAAGCTATTCGGGAGGGAAAGGCTTTGGCTTGATGTTTGTGGCACCTGTTCAGCCTTTGAGGTAGGTTACGACTTACTTATGTTTAGACTCCAGTTAGAGAATCATATGTAAATGGTATTGATTGACGGGGAAAGCGTGATAGGCCTTCGGGCATGGGCTTGTCGCCGTGTTTGCTAATACGTGTGTAAGTTGATTGATCTGTTTTGTCATTTGATTCCCACTTATCCCATGGAAAGGAAAGGAAAGGCTGAAAGTAATAACTTGAATTGTGTTCAGTATTCTTGGCTTGCATTATTGATTCTATGATGCACATTGTTACATCTCACTTGCCTCGTGAAAAAGGAAGGAAAACATTAAAGAAGTTGAGTTTGATACGCATTTTATGGCAAGTGTTTGTTGATCATATGTTATGTGGTGTATTTGAGGTTGATCCCATGCATGGCATTGCATCCCATATTTCATATGTGATTCGTTGTAATTGTGAATTGACTGTACTCATCTCTGTTTCTTGATAACTCACTTATCATCCGGAAAGGAAGGTTATTGAAAGGGAATGAATTATGATGTAATAATGTGACTGTTGATCCCGCTATGTGTGGTGTTGTTGGGACTGATTTCTATGCATAGCATACATTCCATATTGCATATGTGATTTGATATGATTATGAAACTGGAAATGATGATAAGTGAGAGATAGGGCCCTCCGGAAAAGATTCATTGCATAGAAATATGGTCTTCTAAATCAGTGGAGCACTTTGGAAGTTGATGGAACCTTTGGGTGTAGTGTATGGAAGACAATTAGAAGGTTGTGGCCCTTGCTAAATAGTAAAATGCACATAAAGGTGAGGAATGGACTAAAAATAGATTTTTGGAATGAAAAATGGATAGGAAATACTAGTCTAAAAGAGCTGTTCCCAGACTTATACATCATAAGCCTTCAAAAGAATGCTACTGTCTTTCAATTGTGGAGCAATCAAGGGTGGAACTTGATTTTTAGAAGAGCCTTGAATGATTGGGAAATAGACAGAGTAACAAACTTGCTCCAGATTTTAGGTACCTTCCAGGGCAACTCAATTGGTCCTGATAGACCTGTGTGGGAGCTGCCTAACAAGGGAGATTTCACAATAAAATCTTGTTATTGGAACATGAATAGCAATCAGTTAATACTAGCAGAATGGCCTTTGAAACTAATTTGGAAGGTCAAAGTTCCTCATAAGGTAGCCTGCTTTACATGGTTGGTAATCAGAAGATCATGCCTAACTCATGAAGCTTTACAAAGAAGAGGTACTCAGATTTGCTCAAAGTGTTTTATGTGTGGACAAGAAACAGAGATCAATGGTCACCTATTCCTACATTGCAAAACAACTGTAATCTGTGAAGCATGTTCTTATGTTTACTTGGAGTGAGTTGGGTCATGCCAAAGACCACTTTTGAACTTTTGAACAGCTAGAAAGGAATTGGAAAAAGAAGATCTAAGGAGAACTGGTGGGAGAATATACCAGCATGCATAGACACTATGGAAATAAAGGAATGCAAGATGTTTTCATGATAATGGCAGCAGCACTCAAAAGATCAAGATGAAGTGCCTTAGTTTACTTTATTTTTAGTGTAAACAGGATATGGTGGGGGAAGTAGAATCCTTAGTTGTTTTATAGGATATCTGTAAAGTCTTATGTTGCTCGGACTCGGTGTCGAGTGTCGGATACGGGTACGGATCTAGAGGTCGGATTCGGCATGATCTAAATTTTAAGATTCGGGGGTACGAATCCAGGTGCGGATACGGGTGCGGGGATTCGGCTAAAATAATTCAAAATTATAAGAAAAATAACTAAATCTATGCCTAGAAATAAAAAACAAAAATAATTTTTTATAGTTATGTTTCATTTATAATTAAATATTAATTTTTAATTAACTTGAAACTCTTCTAGATACAATAAGTGTCCACTCTTCAAGAGCTCGCCGTTTCTTCCAATTTGGCCTCAAATTTTTTCTCAGATTGGTCCATGGATTTGGTCAAAGTATCCAATGTTGTTTGACCAGATCCGACACGAATCCGGTGTCGGTGTCGGTGTCGTGTCGTGTCGGACACGGGTGCGGCAGCAAAAGTGAAGGGTCCGAGCAACATAGAGTCTAAAGTCTAGTTTTTTTGCTGTTTCAGGGTAGTTTCAGCCTACCAAGGGATGTAAGATTATACCTCATCACCATATGATGAGTTTTTTGTGTGAATACAAAGTTACCTTTTACTCAAAAAAATGATGATAAGTGAGAGTGAGCCTCTGAGCTTTTTGCCGGAGAGTGTAAAAGAGAGATGAGAGTCCGTGATCCGAGGTCTTTATCGGAGTGTAATATGTGCTCGTGATTCGAGATCATTTACCGGAGCGAGAGAGTGCTCGTGTTCGAGGTAATTTGTCAGAACGAGGGGTACATGAACTTCGCGGATCCCCCGCGGGTCATGGCTACGAGGCATTGCACTTAGCATGTGTGTACGGTACGGAGAGGAGACGTGGGGGCATTGCATAGCACTTGCATTGCACCCCATTTGTATTGTACTTCATATCATTGTATCGCACATATCTCATTGGATTCTTGTTGGGGATTTACTTGAATTGTTGCCTGTTTGCTAAGTGATTAGTTAGAGACTTGGCGGACTTGTGGATAGAAGCTTTAACCTAGGCTATGACCGGAGAATATTGAGACTTATTGTGCTATTGTTGTTGTGAAACGTTATCCGAACATGTTTACTGACTGTACTTGATTGCTTATCTGTTCTACTCGTTGATTTCTGCTCATTCATATGCATTATCTAATCGTTGTCGGCCTATGATACCTACGAGCCTTGTGTTGTGCTCATACTACTCTTGCTACACCCTTTATGGACTGTAGAGTTGTTTCCAGGTTGGTGGGCGAGATCTCGTGATAGATCCCGAGGATATCATAGAGATGTTTGGGTGAGCTATTAGCCGGAACTGCAGCCCGGAGTCTCTTCATGTGTATTCTGTCCATTCTCTTCTTACGGACATTACTTATTTTCATTTGGTGTTGTTATCATTTCAAACATGTAAATCCTTGTAGAAGCTCTTGTACAAGTTAAGACCAGGTTTTGGGAATTTTTATGATAAAGGCATTCTTTCCGCATTTGCTTGTGTTTCATTAATTAATCAAATTGTGTTTACATATTGTAATTCCGCTCTTGACTTCTCACAAAGAAGTAAATGATTTTGGAAACGGTTCGCCTACCAGGGGATAGTGTAGGTGCCATCATGACTGTGAGTTGGGTCGTGATAGTTTTCCATCACGGCTTGTGCTAAGACGCCAGTCAGAATTTCTAACAGTTTGACAAAGATAGCATTACTGAACTGCAACAGGTGCGAACATGTTCCCTCACTGGGCATCTTCAGCGTCTAAGGTGTGTGAAAGTATGTGGAATGATGATGTGAGATGTGTTGGGTCATGAATTTTATGGTCTAACAGATCTTGGTAGTCCGAGCAATATTTTTTTTTCTTCTAGTGAAACAGTCAGCTCATTTCTAGCTTTGAGAGAATTAACGTTGAGGGACATCAGACATGCCTATGCTAGTTGAATGGTCAAACCAACAAGCTCCACGGGTATACCATTCAGAGTGTTTCCTTGCCTGGAAAAGTTAAGAGCTGATACATGTCCTGCGTTGACATCTTTGCCGCACATGAACAAGCTTGTATCTCTTCAGTATTTATCCATTATAAGGTGTAAGAACTTGGCTGGTGTACCAGATTGGTTTAAAAGCCTGGAATCTCTTGAGAAACTAGAGATAAGGAGGTGTTCAAGTTTCGTATCAATTCCGGATATGCACTGTTTCCATTCTATCAGAAGGCTAGAAATCTTAATATGTGACAAGTTCTCTCCCAAATGTTATACAAGAATGCAAGTTGCTTGACTACTTGTATGTTAGGCAATTTCCTGCTCTGGATCCTAAGTGTCCTGATAGTCTTACCAATCTCAAAGAGCTTAGATGAGACAATTTTTCAAGTGAGCTTATTTGCCAAGATTTGCATGCAATTTAGTTGGGAGAAGGAGTCCAGTGCAAGTGTTGCCTATTTGCCAAGATTTCAAGGCAATTTATTGGGTGACAGGGGGAACGGGTTAAGGACAAGTATTGCCCTGCCAAGATTTCAAGGCAATTTATCTGGACAGGAAGCAAGGGAGAACGGGCGTCCTTAATTTAATATTTCCATCTGAATATTCATTAAATCAGCTGAGGAACATTTTTGCTAAAACATGTAAAACGAGGTCAAAAAGGCAAACCATTGCCTCCGGTGTCATAGTTCTGTGTAGCAGCCCAGTAGAATAAAGGCCAAAATCCTTTCTCAAAAATCAGTATAAATAAATACTCTTCCTCAACAAATCTCCGATCAATCAATTAAAACATGTTGAGCCAATGAGCCACATAATTCTCCGTCCGGGTCCACAATGGTTTGTGCAGAAGCGGGTATATCATGAGAGAGTAGTGGATCATTACAATAATCCACGAATGTAGGCTCATTTGAAAAAAATGACCCTACTGTTGGCACGGGCCTAGTTGGTGCACCTGCTTGCGGAGATGTAATGAAGCTACAGATTAAAGTCCACCAAAATACCGGGAAAATAGCGATGCTTGCTTTAAAACTTTTGGACGTGGCTCCACTATTGCTTCTTCTTCCGTAGGTCTGTTTCGTATTTTATGTGAGTCTGTACACTATCAGGTCACATTTTTTTTAGGAATAGAAATCTTATTTCTATGGAAGATTTTTCCTGTAATTATTTTTTATTGACCTGATGGTATAAAATGTTGTGTACGCTGACAATGCACGAAACTTGAACTCTAAATAAAATGGTATTCTATCTGTTTCAAATTATGTGAGTCTATTTGATTGGCTGCACCAAGTTTAAGAAATAAAAAAAGACTTTATTAAAACTTGTGCTACCATGTCATAACACTTGTGTAGCTACAAAACTTTTGAAAGTTTTTGTTTTAAATATGATATAACCGTTGTGGAAACAGCCTCTAGCAGAAATGCAGGGTAAGACTGCATGCAATGCATCCTTGTGGTTGGGCCCTTCCCTGGATCCCGCGCATTGCGGAAGCTTAGTGCATCGGGCTGCCCCTCTTTATGAGTGTTGTGTGGCTATAACAAGTTCTCATTAAGGTAAAATGAGAGTTTAAGTTAAATTCTTTCCAAATTTAGGAAGAGGTCATTCTTTTCAGAATAGACTAAAAAGGTAATAATACTGGCATGAAGTGAAGAGATGTACCTTCATGTAGTTTATCTGTATCCAAATATTGCACCAAAAAAACTACTTAGCTTGATTTAGCTTTGATCAAAAGAAAAACATTTTTGGGTACTTTTACACCCCTTGAGGTTCAAATTAAGTGAAAGATAGGAACTTTGTGTAGCTTCGGGATATCCACATTCTGGGTTTAAAAAAAAAAACTGTATCTATTTAGCTTAGAAAGTTGGTAAAATTGACTTTGGCTTCTTGAGGTTGAAGCTAAGTGAAATGAGGTATTTTCTTTTTCCATTTTGACATGTAAAAAAAGTAACATTATGTAGTTTCTGAATATCCAAATATTGCAAAAAATAATATATTAGCTTGATTTAGCTTAAAAGATTTGTCAAATTGATTTTTGGATACGTGGAATGTCCCATATTAATTGGGACAGAGGAAGATGATGACAAGTTTGAGAAAATGTTTTGTTTGAGTCCTGTTGCTGTCGACTGTCTATAAAAGTCATCGATCAGTGGCCTCTCTCTGCTCACTTTATCATTATGTATTTATTTCCCTTAAGGATTCTGTTCTAAGTGCGTCTTCCGCAGCTTAATTTGTTTTTGATGGATGATAGTGAACAAAGTGACTATAATTTGATTGAACAACCATCTCTCAGTCCCAAACAAGCAAAGTTACTGTCATTTGATTGTAAACTGCTTTACTGAGCCTTTTGATTCTACTAAGCTGAAATATGATGATTCTAATTTTCAGCCACTGAATGGTTGAGAGGGAAGCAAATGGAGGAAGTACTATCCATAAAGAATACGTAAGTTCTCAACTTTTTTCTTAGTCTTTTTGACTCTATAAATTGGATATAGTTGTGTAACCTAGAGCTGTTTACCTTACTGGTGACCTTTTCCTATTCTTTAGTTAACCTTATTTTCTAATAAACGAATGGTTGAGTCCGTTTGGTATAAGTTTGAAATTTTATTTTAAATTTGAAGAGTCAGCTTTTGGCTCCTGGTTTGTCCTACATTTGTGATGGTCTGCAGTTTAATAGTACTACTGTTTTGTTCCCTCCATTCCGACGATTGAGTCAGTGATTTCTTATTTTCTGTTTATAGTGTACCACTTTTCTCCGACTTGGGATAAAATTAGGACTCATTGGTTTCCAAATTGAATGCTAGTACAGTGTAAATGCAGATGTAGTTTTAATTCAGTAGCATTTTTACCAGGATAGCATGTGGAATAACAGAAGAAAAAGTGTAGCTTCATTCAACCCCTCCTCCAAAAGGCCCCAAGAAGAAGATAAAATGAATAAAGTGGGGGTTTGCTTGGATTTTAAGCTATTAGTTTATTTACATGTCAGTCCACTTGGTTCAAATGAGATTATTACAATGGGATTCTCTTTACAATAGCTATTCAATAATCTGGTGGGCCCTTTTTTAGTACTAAAAGATCAAGTACGAGTAAACAGTTACTTATCCGAACATGGATAAAAAGAGCCATCATCTTGGTGGAGTTGAGAAGGTGGAGAGCAGGACTAGTATGTTTCGGAGGGATTGGATAGTTGGAAAGGAAAGATAAAGGGGAGAAAAAGCGAGGAAGGAATAACTTAGAAGGAACTAGTAAATGTTGCAATTGTGCACCAGAGTAGTTGGAGATGAAGGGTGGATCTTTTCTATATTTGTAGACCTTTTAGTTACACTATATTGCTATGGTAATTGGATGGTGGGTTTTGTTTTTTTGTAAGATTCTCTACTTTTACATGTACCTTATATGCCAAGTCTTTCCCCCATCACACTAATAAAATGTTAACTGCATCTAGAAAATGAAGTACATGAAGCTAGTTTTTGATGTACTCCATCAAAAAAGTACATTATCCAAACACCACCTAAAATATTATACCTTTCTCACTTTTTGGCTGAGATGAAGTGTAATTCTACTCGTAGTTCAGTATTTGATACAATGGACCATGAGTCCACATGATGCTAAATCTGCAGGGAAAGTCCACCTGGGTATTTTTCTACCCGGGTCTTTTGTGTGTCTCTTTCATTGGGCGAAAAAAGTTGTTATGATGGACATCGCCGTGTGTGCTACTATTTCATCCATAGTTGATTGTTTGACCTGCTCTTCATCCTTGCTTCGTGGGTCACCTTTCTTCTCTTCGTTCTTACTTATCCACCATCTGATCTTCCTTTTACTCCAATTTTTGGGTATATTCCTACGTACTTAGAGTTTGCACAAACTTCTTGGTGAAGGTCTCTGTTATCATTTTCTCCCCTTTATTTGTTGCTTTGTTTCTAGAAACTGAAGAAGGGCTGGTTATGTAAGAATGTTACTTAAATTTTATTGTTTAAAGGATCTTGAAGATTTTCAAGTCAGAGCACAGAAGGCCCGTTAGGCTTTTGCTTTGTGTGATTGTTCAATTTGTATGGAAATTTTGCACACATTAGTAGGTAGGAGATCATGTTATGTTCAATTTGTATGGAAATTTTGCGCACATTAGTAGGTAGGAGATCATGTTAATATCATATGGTTATTAAATCAACAAGTTAAATGTTTCTTCGGAAAAAATGCAAGCTCCTCGAACAGACTATCCGTTACTGTTCTTGGAAAGAACTGATCCCATTTTAGAGCAGGAAAAAACTGGTTAGCCTATGTTTGTCTCTTGTTTATTCCTGTTGCAATTATGCAACTCATGGTATTCTTTAACTTCATCACCGCTGGCACTGTTAACTCCATCGACAGCAACTTTATCAACTCCGAGTCCAATAGAGATGCCTTTATTATTTTGTACTAGATTCAGATATCTCTAAACAGCAATACTTTAGAGTCGTAGATATTCATTCTGTTCTTTCACTTGGATATTGTCCAGTACATGAGGTTTGTCTGACTGCCATTTTTTGTGATGATAGATTTGATTACTACATAGGTTTATGGGTGAAGCTAGGTGTGAGTGTATAAATTAATGTCCACAAGAATATATGGTCATTTCTATGTCATTGCTCGTGTCCGTGATAATATAATAGAAGAGAGTTGGTAGTACGTATTATTCTTAAACATGCTTATTATGCTGAAACTTGTGTGGTATTTGATGGTACTCCAGGGAGATAGCAAAACATCTATCTCTTCCACCTGTTAAACTGCATTGCAGTATGCTCCCGGAGGATGCAATAAAGGCTGCTGTGAAAGATTACAAGTCAAAGCAGACAAAATTGAGTGATGATGCAAATGAAATGGAGAAAGCAGCTGATGCTTGAGATACTTGTAGCAAGAAATGAAGTGCTTCCGAGAAATGAAATTGAGGAGGAAGAACAAGAATGCTTGTATATGTAACGTTCTTTCGGTATTGTAACTGTAAAGTTGGCCATTTGATGCGTTTATCTTGAAATTTCTGCTGCTTGGATGAATCTATGACCTCACTTTTTCCTGCCGGAGCAGTTGGATCACTTTATTAGACCAGAGGCCTGATTCTGTTTATTTGATTTGAGGATTCGTTCTACTCCATCAGAGGACATGGTGGTCTATAATGGTCGTCTAATGAAAAGGAGTAATAAGACCAAACTAGAAAATGGTGGTACTATAAGTATTTCCTCATGAGAAAATTGGAAAATATTTTCCAGAAAATGTTTTTCTCCATACCAAACACAAACTATGTCTTTGATAAGAAGATAGTTTTCTAGATCAAAATTGTTTTAGTAGCACTTTGAGGTTTGCAGAACGACGAATCGGCAAGAGAATTGTTCAAGAAACATATATCAGCTGCATTCTACGACTAATAACTGTAGCCAGTAGTCTTCTTATGTTATTGAGCAATCTCTAAAGGCTGGCTGCATTCATGTTACTCTACTCCAGTCCAATTTATGCGTCTTTCATTTGGTCAGTTTTAGTAGGCGTTTGGCCATAGAAACCAAAAAAAAAAAAAAAATCACTTTTTTTGGAATTTTGGAGTTGGAGTTGTGTTTGGCCATAATTTTTGCAAATAGTATTTGTTTTGGTTGTGAAAAAAGTGAAAAACTTTGAAAAATAAGTTTTCTGTTATAAATATTATTTATTATTGTGGATGTCTATCTTTAGGAGAAATAGTAGGGTTAGTGACTTTGGGATCAAGTCACTTTTCCCTTATAAATATAGAGGTTCCCCTTCATTGTAAATAAATCCCCAACAAGAGAAATAAAGATATCTCCTCTCTTTCTCTACAATATTCTTGTTGTTGTTTTATTATTTTATAACACGTTATCAGCACGAGACTCTGCCATCTCGAGCAAATACTTTAAAAGTATCGAAGGTATAAGAAGCAATTTGAAGTAATTTCCAGGTAAGTTATTAGGCAAAATACATCAAAACCCCCCTGAACTATACTCGAAAAGTCGATATCACACCTAAACTATACGGACGACCTATTACACACCTGAAATATAAAAAAGTGATATTAATACCACCCGACAGGCTGATGTGGCACAAATTATAAAAATAATTGAAAAATAAGCGCGTTTTAATTAAAATTTATTTATTATTTTCTTTTTTAATTACAAAATATATATTTTTATAATCCCCACCCACCCTATCCCCACCCTTCCACCCGACCCAACCCTCTTCTTCTTCATCCCCAACCCACCCCACCCTCTTCTTCTTCATCCCCCAGCCCAACCCGCCACCCCCACTCCATCTTCATGCCCCCTCCCCCTTCTCTTCATCCCCTGTTTTTTTTTTTTTTTTTATTCTCTCTCCTCCGTTCATGCCACCACGCCGCCGCCCCATTGTGGTGTTTTTTTTTTTTTGAAATTCTTTGAAGGGCAGTTCGTGCAACCCTTCTTCAGTCCATTTGAAGGGCAGTTCGTGCAATTTCTTCATTGTTGTTAAACAATGAAGAAAATTTTCCATTTGAAGGGCAGTTCGTGCAATATCTTCATTGTTGTTAAAAGTTCATTTGAAGGGCAATTCGTGCAATTTCTTCATTGTAGTTACGCATTGTTTCTTAATCTTGGATAAATTTGAGTCTTCTCCGTTGCATCATGAAGAAATGGCGCAATACCGATAATATCGACTAGTGAAGATGGTGCAGCTATGCCTCTTTTGTGACCTGGAAAATGGAAAGGAGTTGCATTTTTCTCGACTGAAGTTTTTATGCTACTTACTAAAGGTAGGAGTTTTGGTTTTTGTTGATTGTGTTCTTGAGAATGATGATCAGTCATAGTTTTGTTAGTTTCTCGATTTCTGTTGACTTCACTTTGATTGTGCTCTCTTTGTCCCATGGGAGTCTCTTTGTCAAGATGAAAAAGAAGGGGCGGGGGGCTGTGCTAATGGAGATGAAGTGAAAAGGGAAAAACTTTTTAAAAAACTTCATCTCCATGGGAGATGAAGTGAAGAAACAAACAGGGGAAGGCACAGTGAAGAAGACACAATGAAAAGGGAAAAAGTTTTTTTTTTTAAAACGTGGGGCCCACAAATAAATAAGTAAGAGAAAAAAGCAAATAACGTGTTGCTTTGACGTGTCGACGCGTCGCGCGCGTGTGGAACACCTCCGCATACGAGGGCCGGTTAAATGTCCGTGAGGGGGTAAATAATATCACTTTTTTATATTTCAGGTGTGTAATAGGTCGTCCGTATAGTTTAGGTGTGATATCGACTTTTCGTGTATAGTTCAGGGGGGTTTTGATGTATTTTGCCAAGTTATTATAATCCAACTTTAAATCGTGGCTATGAATGATATACCAAAATTGGAAAAGAATATCACGATCTACTCACTGGTGTTATAATCAGTCCATAACTTTTCTATTAATTCTAGTGATTTTTTATCGTAATACGTGGATCACAGTGGAATCGATCAAAAATAGTATAATATTTGATTTGTTGGCCAAATACTGTTAAACTACAAACATGGGATCTCATATCAACTTTGTTACTGCATAACGTTTGCCTACTGTGGACCATGATAAGTTTTTTTTTTTTTTAATCAAGACCTCTTCTTTCGTGTTGATTCACCTAAATTCATGTATGGATTGTACAAGTGTTAGATATGCCATTAATTAATGAATATCTTGAAATTATTTATACACGGCATTAGAATTTGTCACCTCCAAAAGGTGATTTTAGTATCCATTCTAGCTATATATTACTATTATTAATTACCAGGTGTAATAATAATATTTTGAGAGGCGTTAAAAATTTGCTCCTGCAGAGCATCACTTACTTACAATAGCATGAGACGTACAATCACCAGAAGTGAGGATATATTTTATATGGTCTCGCTCTAACTAAATTTGTTTACCACCAGAAGTGGAATATGCCAATGACCACTCGTAATGGTAAATACTTTCATGGGCTTATTGTGATTATAAAGGAAGATATGTTAGAGAAAAATTATATATATTTTTTACTTGATTTACTCCTGAAGTAGTAATATCCTAAAAGAGGTTCTAAGCAATCATAATTTTATATGGTTAAGGCACGTTTTGATGATTATGTTCCATTCTTGAAGAATGAGAACGTTTGATAAACGTTACAAATACAGATCCATTCCCTGAAGTGAATGTGATGATATTTAGTAAAGATTATAAATACAAACGTGCTCTTGGTTGTGAAAATATCACGCATCACCTCAGACAGAGGTAGAATAATTGAAAAAGAAAATATTCTAAATATTTTATGATTTACTCCTGAAGTAGTAAACTCATAAATCTGCTCACGAAGTAGCAAACTCAGAAATCTGCTCCCAAAGTAGCAAATTTTGAACTCTACTATTGTTTTACGTGTCCATTTAATTATTGTTCATCCCATGACACCTACAGTGTTTAAGTAAAAATTTCTTTCATGATACCAGCAGTATTTAAGTAATATTTGGTAGTACAAAATGAATGATTAAGTGCTCCAGAAGAGCTAACTATTTATCTAGAAGATCATGGCACTAGTAGTGTCCAAACAATATGTGAGTATGAAGAATAAATAGAAATCTCCTGAAGAGCTTATATACTATTATGTAATTCTTTCTAGATTGTAATATATGAAGTTGTTATGATCGAAACACAAGTTGTAGTAAACCAGAAGTTTACTAAAGTAAATAGTTGTCATATTGAAGCTATAAATGATGGGAGGATTAAATATCTTCAAAATCATAGCAGGCATGAAATATCTATGTGAAAGGTTACACGCCTTATTCTCCGAAGTGTACTACAATATAAGCATGATGAAATCACATATTACGGTAACCAGAAGTTTATCGATGCGAAAAAGAATTCATGTCATAGTAAATCAGAAGTTTTACTAAAATAAATAGCACATGGCATTGTAAACCTGAAGTTTACTAGTATAGATAATTTTATCAGTTCGCATGAGCGATTTGGCTATCCTGATTCAAATATGATGTGCACATTGAGTATTTGACATATAATGAAGAACTAAAAGATTCTTCAAGAATTTATTTTTGTTGCTTATTCTCATGATAAGTTGAATATACTGGCTAATCTTGGGATTGAATTCCCTAAATTCTAAAAAATATAAAAGGTGAATATGGGCCCGTTCACCTGTTACGTGATGTCTTAAATAGATGCATCGATAAGACCGTCACATGTGCGTTTATTGTCAACCTATGTTTAACATTTACAAAATTACTTGCTCAAAATAATTGAGTTAAGAGCACAATTTTCAAATTATGTAATCAAGACAATCCATCTCGATAACGCTGGTTTATATCCAAATTGGTTTGACATTAAATGCCTCTACTAAATAGCTAAATCATTGTTTATGAGAACAAAGCTTCATGTGCTAGTCTGAGATATGATATATTGTATACAACATCGCTTGTATGTTTCAGACCAATAAATTATGATAAATTCACCCCTCACAATTGGTTCAGGGTTAGGAACCAGATATTTCCATCTAACAGTTTTTTATGTGTGGTATATGATTAATTAATCTATCATGATGCACAAAGATGGATTCCCCCAAAGAAGATGGGATATATGTTAGTTTTTCTAACATAAGGGGGAGAGAATAAGTAGCTAGGAAATATGTTGTGAATTATCATTCGGATGATCCTTATTAAAAAAGTAACTCAAGTTAAATGCTAGAAGCATTTACTGGCCCAAAACTAGTTTCATATTTCAGCTGCAAAATGCTTCTATTAATATCAATGTCCCTGAAGGACAAAGTTTACAACGTGCATGATGCATGGTAGATCAATTGGTTTCAAATTAAATAACCCTTGAAAAGGGAGAGGAGCAAATGATTAAAATGGTCACAATAAGGAGGCAATGTGCTCTGGAAGAGCATACAACATAACACTTCATGAAACCTCTTGAGAGGTTTAGGTACCTAAAATAATGAAAGTGATGAGATCTCAATAATTTATGTCACATTGCGAACCGATACAAATGATATATCGTCGACGATATCTTTGGTACAATATAGCGTAATATTGTAAAAGATTGTGAGGATCTAAATTCAACGTCTATTAAAGCATGCTAACGTAGAAATTATTATCAAGTGAAATGACGCATCTTGGTAAGCGTAAAGCTTATTGGACTCTCTTTGTCCGGACACCGGATGATGTCACATCATTTAAATAGAAATAGATGTTGTCACAGCCTATATGAATTACTTGACAAGATTATATGAAAATTCCTGAAGAATTTTAAATGCCTGAAGCATTTACAAGTTGTAGAAATTCATTAATAATTCTTATAGGAATTAAGTTAAGCAAGGTGAACGCGATTTTATCACCTTAATGAATATTTACTGACTAAGGGAACAAATGACTCTATTTATCCTTACGTCTTTGTGGAAATCAAAATTTGTCATATTGTTGGTGCAAGTTGATGACTTGAATATTATTGAAACTCTTGAAGAGTTCTCAAAGGCAGTATATTATCTGTTGAAATGACAAACTTGCAGAATTATTTGGTCCTGAAGTGCCATATTTTTATGCAATTGAAGCATTATATATTTTGCTATGACTCTGAAGGATTACAGTCATACGATGCTGTCTACATGATAGTCAAATCATATAAAGATAACATATGTTTATAAAGCAAGTCAAGAACGCAATTGAAGTGATTTCAACAATATTATATGCCGATGCAGCTCTATCCAAAGACTGAAGATGCAGCAACATACATAGCTAACTAAAGAGAGGATTCATAAAAGGACAAGGCATGTTTCATCATAGTTGTTCTTCACACATGAACTCCACAAGAATGGTGATATCACGTGCAAGAGATTTGTTCGAGCAATAATATGACTGATTTATTCACCAAGTCTCTACCAACTGCAACTTTCGAGAAGATGGTGCACAAGATTGAGATGTTAAGATTCAAGTTTTTGGATTGAAGTTCTCATCAGGGGTGGTTAATACGCGTTGTAATCTTTTTCCCTTTCAAGGTTTTTGTCCCACTAGGTTTTTCCTTGTAAGGTTTTTAATGAGGCAACCAAATGTTGTATTATTAGAAATGTGTACTCTTTTTCCTTCACTAGAATTTTTCTCACTGGGTTATTTCTAGTAAGGTTTTAACGAGACACATTATCTATCAAATAGACATCCAAGGGGGAGTGTTATAAATATTATTTATTATTGTGGGTGTCTATCTTTAGGAGAAATATTAGGGTTAGTGACTTTGGGATCAAGTCACTTTTCCCCTATAAATATAGAAATTCCCCTTTATTGTAAATGAATCCCTAACAAGAGAAATAAAGATATCTCTTCTCTTTCTCTACAATATTCTTGTTTTATTATTTTATAACATTTTCTTGTTTTTCAAATTCCAAATACAATTTCGAATTGTATTTGGAATTTTTATGACCAAACACTAGTTTTTGAAAAAAGTGAAAAAAAATTTCGAAAAAAAGTGAATAATTCTTATGGCCAAACGGGTCCTTAAAAAATTCTACCTTCTTAGTTATGATTTATTATAGGATGAGATGACATGTTTAAGAATTTATCAACCTTTTTTTTTTCACTTAAAGGAAGGGATCAATGACCATAAAATGACGTTGTTTAACGCCATGTTAAAAAAAAAAAAAAAAAAGAGGAGGAGGAAAGCTGTGGGCACAGCACATTGTTGTATCCAATGTCACCGGATGCTATTTTATGATTTGAACTTGACGGATTTGGGATAGGGGTAGAGCTATGTTATAAAAGGGATAATGAAATTTTCTTCGCCGAAGAATTATACTCCCGCTGCCTCAATTTATGTGAACTTGTTTCACTTGGCACAAAGTTTATTGAAGAAAAGAGCCTGTTAAAACTTATGGTCTAAATAAGTCATTAGTATTTATGTGGCTATAAATCATCTCATAAAGGGTATAGTGGTAAATTTGAAGTTAAATTATTTACAAATTTAGAAAGAGTTCTGGAAATAGGTTCACATAAACTGAAATAAAGGGAGTACTATGTAAATAGGGTGAAAATAAGTATTTTGATAATATATAAACGGTTGAATCCCTTGAGTAGGGGTGTACAAAGTAAACCGACAAACCGTACCAAACCGATAAACCGAGTCAAACCGAGAAAAAAACCCGACTGGTGGTTTGGTGTTGGAAAAAAAAAACCCGACCATAATTGGTTTGGTTTGGTTTTAGCTAAAAAAAGTCAAACCGAACCAAACCAACCCGACGTTACATGTATTCAATTTTTAAATTATTTTATACATAAAAATATTTATTTTTAATGTAATTTAAAATTATTTCTTAAATTTTTTCGTAGTTTTTTTTTTTTTTTTTTATCAATTATCATATTATTCAAGCTTAAATTTAGAATTTTGAATGTCGATAAGTTTTATATCCTATGAATATTAATAAGTCATATAAAGTCCAAACCAAAACCAACTCAGCACAAATACTAACAAAAAAAATTCAATTTATACTAGGAATGCCAATAATGTTGGATATCTATTCTTTAGTTTTGCATAATTGGTTTAGAGAGTGAAAATACATAACTTAAGTTTTTTTTCTTGTCATGTAATTAATACTTATTAGCTGTACTATTTTAGCATGACTTAGTATTTTTAGATTATGGTCATTTTCTTTATGGCTTATTAATTAGCAATATTTTTTTAAACGATTTTATTATCTTTTGTTGAATATTTTAATACAATCTTATCACTCTTCTCATATTTTGTATTATTTTCTTATGAAACACCTTAATTGTATAGTTGTATCTTATTAGGACTAAAGAAATATTTGAAGTAAAAGATATATGTTTTGTATCAAGACTATTCCAGAAAAAAACCCGAAAAAACAGAAAAAACTGAATAACCCAAGGTTGAAAAACCTGAATGTTATTGGTTTGGTTTGGTGTATAAATTTAAAAACCCGACACAACTGATTTGGTTTGGTATTTCAAAAATCCGAACCAACCCGATCCATGTACACCCCTACCCTTGTGATAGAGGAAGAGTTTAGTGTAGTGACAAATGGGGTAAAAAAGTTATTTTAGTAAGTTAAAATCCTATGTGGAAGATTTTACTATCTCCAACACAGGTTTGGGATACACTGAACCCAGTAACCGTTTTTGTTACTGAGAATGAAATCTATATATAATATAAAGCTAGACATAAACAAAGTAATGTGACTCTCTATGGTCTCCATTGCTATTTATCTTTTTTCTCCTTTTTGTTAGATGTTTTCCTCATTTTAAAATCTTTTTTGGCTTTTCTCATTATTTAAATGTCAACATTCCTTTACTACCATTGAATGCACATTATAATGGCCTGAGATTAAAAAACATTTGGTTACAACCTTTGAATTACAAATAATGGCCTGTGGTTAAATTCTCTTTTCCTATTTAACATCTTTACATGAATTTTCAGTTTAAAAAAAGAATGTTGGGTGATGGAGGAGGAAATGACAGTGTTAGAGAAGAGGGTGCCAGTGATGGGAGAAGACCACAGAATATTTGAGGCTATGAGGATATGATTGTGTTGGTCCTTTGTGGAGTCGGGACAGGTTTGGCAGTGAACAATTTATTAGGCCATAGCTATACGTAACGACTTAGGCATGCCGGTTTATTTTTGTATATCCTTTAATAGTGTATCATTATTATTATTATTATTGTTATTATTATTATTATTGTATTGTTGGTTGTCAATCTGCTAATTGCAACGGTGCTCGATTGATTATAGCTTCATTATACTATTTTCACTTTCTCCTACCAACTAAGATCTAGCAACCTCATTGTATGCGATCAAAGAATATTTAACTTTCTGAGTAGTAAACTCAAAACGTTAGAGTTTAGATGACCTCCCTCATGTCTTTCTCTCTCTCTAAATAACCGATATTTGATCAATTCGAGTTATAGGTTTTGGTTTTTTAATTTATGATTTTAGGGACAAAATTAGGGCATTTGGGTTGCTGGAATTGAAGTAGAAGGAAAAATGATAAAATATAATAAAGGAAGAAATAAATAAAAGAAAGAGAATAGGCAAAAGAAAAGTACTAGGAACTAGAGTGTTTGGTCCTATCACTGATGGGATACGTTTAATTGAGTCCGGAACTAAAATAACCTCAGAAAAGTGTTTTTGAACCAAACTACCCAAAAAAAAAAAAAAAGTTACAAAGCGCACAGCGCGGAAATTATCGCGCTAAAGCACTTAAACTGGACGGCAAGACTTAAGTGCTTTAACGCAAGAATTCTTCGCGCTAAAGGGTTCCTTGGTTTTTATTTTTTTTTATTTTTGCCCTTTTGGTTAACCCCTCTTTCATTACACTTTTTAACGTACTTTGACCATAGATTAATCATGCTTCGGGACCCCGAAACTTCAATATTTTATATAGAACCCTACTTATTTTTGTGCGATTAATAAGGTAGGCTCAATACATCAAGGATAAGAAAATCTTCGGATTGCCGTTTTAGTGGTTGAAAAGTGCTCGAACGCCATTTTTGTTTGAAGGCTTGGTGTCATTAGCTTTAAGTTCTTTACGAATACTTAAACTTGTTTATTAATAATAAACCAAAAGTAGTAAAAATACAATCATAAGAAAAAATAAAAAAAAAAACTTAAAATACATTCATGCATTCATGCCCTTGAGTTGATGAAAAACTAAACATACTAATATTCTTCAAAATAACAACATCTTCATAAATTAAACTTAAAACTAAAATCACAACATTCTTAATCATCATCAGAATAGAAGTCCTTAATATCGTCCTCAGAAAAATATTGGCGGTTTCTTAAGACACATCTTTTTTCAGTAGGTGTTAGTTCTCTACCCGTTGATGATGCTTGTTCTTCGGCCAACTTTAGCACGTAAAATCTACATCGTCTTGCCAGCATTCTGTTGTTTTCTTTTCTAATGCTTTGCACGGCAAGCTCGCAAGTTTTTGGACCTACTCGAGGCATGGTTATGGAGTACCTTGTTGGGATTGGAACGTTGAGATTTTTCAAGTCACGAACAAGACGTTCTGATTTAGTAAGCCGATGTGACCATTCTCGGCGTAAATCGCAATAATATTCTTGCGGATCTAAATATTTCACATTGCAGAAATCATCATTACGCTCTATAAGAAGGTGGGGATTTAGCTCATCTAGTTTGAAATCACTGGTATCGCTCGAAAAATTGCTATGATTTGAACTCTCATCATCACTGCTATTTGGTTCTTTTGGAAGGAGTAAAGACCAAGCTGAGTTTCTACTACTCGACATTGAATACATTGTAGTCTAATAACAAAAGAAAGTGCTACTTATATAGTTACAAACCCCCATGTACTCCTAGTTGGGGGGGGGGGGGGGTTGGTCTTTATGACCCTACCTATTTACTTTATATACAAAAATATTAGGGCATTTTACATAAATAGCAAACATTTAGTGTTTAATCAAGCTGCATAGCTAATGTTTCAATATTTACGTTCTGTAGCAAATCAGCCCAGCTCCCACATGTGTATTCAATTTTTTTTTAGCTATATTCATGAATACAACAATTTTTTTCCAATTGCATTCATAAAATAACTATTTGTATTCATAAATTGACATGCTGTATTCATGAATACAACGATTAAAAAACTGAATACATATACACCAATAATTACACAAAATACATCATATTTTTCGGTATGTATACAACAGATACAGACGAAAAATACAATATAAAACATTCATACACCAAAAAATTAACAAATACGCCATATTTTCCGGTATGTATACAACAAATACAGGCGAAAAATATTGTATACAACATAGATACACCAAAAAATTAACAAGTACACCATATTTTCCGGTATGTATACAACAAATACAAGCGAAAAAATATTGTATACACGGTAAATATACAACAAATACAGCGAAAATCTAGATTTTTTCTAGATCGACGAAAAAATTAAAGCTAATACAACATACCGGAAAAAATTTCGGCTAATACAACGAGAACATTTTTTTTCCGACGTAGATCTGAGTTTTTTCTTCTTCTCTGGAGAAGCCACCGCCGGCTGCACTGCTCATATCCGTCATAGATCTGAGCTTTTTTTTGGTTTTTGCTACCAACAATGCTCAGATCCGTCGCTATTGGAGCTTTTCCGGTGTAGATCTGAGTTTTTTTTTTCCTTGTTGGCGCCGGAGAAGAAAGGAAAAAAGGGTATGGCCGGAGAAGAAAGGGAAAAGGGGAAGGGGCTGGCAGTGACAGTGGTGAACGGCACGGCATTTCGCCGGAGCTCCGGCGGCGGTGGTGGCCGGCGGCGGAGCAGTGGGGAGAAGAGGGGGGAGAGAGATGGGTTGAAAGTGAATAGTAGGATGAGTATTCTATTTTGTGTGTGTGTGTGTATATATATATATACACACATAGTTACTAAATGATATTAATACACAAATATTTGCTATGAGAAGTAATTAAATTAAACTATAGCTACTAAATGTAAATACTCACTATATGTTTGTTATATCATGAAGTTATTCCAAAATATTATTCTTCATCGGACATCTCACAGTCCGAATCCCACTTGGATCTAAATCTAGTACTACCATGTACACCATATTCTACCCTAAGGTAACGCATTTGCATCCGATTTTTCTCTTCGCGAAAACGGTTAAGAGCAAAATTAAACTCTTGTGGAGTTTCACGAGGCATTGACATAACACATTTTTTTGGAGTGTTTAAGCCCTACTGACGCTAACTTTTGCTCCAGTGCTGCAGCCTCCCTAACACGCCAATTCCACTCCTCTATCATCATATTGTTGTAACGTTGGTTGTATCTCTCGTTCGAGTTGCTTGAGTATTCAAAATCTTCACCCAATTCCCATGTCCTACCCATTGCATCTAATATGTTTTCTGGAGTGAACGATATAACACGACTAATATCTCTAAATTGGTCAAAAAATGACATAGTAACTCAATTTTATGTGGTTGGTAACTATTCGTCAAATTACGTTATATAACACTTAAAGTTTGATTCGAATTATGACGTTTTTCTATATGACAGTTGAGGTGATAACATATTGCAGCGGTATAGCGCAGTAAAATACCGCGTTATGACAGTATAGCACAATAATTTACTGCGTTATACATATATAACGCAACAATTTAATGTGTTTTTTTTGACAGTATTTTACTGCGCTATACTGCTAGGGACTGACATAGCGCGGTTAATTCATGCGTTATGCAACACTCCGTACTTAATTTGATTTGACGTAACACTGCAAGACACACTAATTGCATGCATGCGTAGGTTCAATATTCAATCTTCAAATCTTATTAATGCAGATTTCAAATGAGAGAAAAAATTCTAAGTTTCATCCAATTTTTAACATAAATTCTAAGTTTCATCCAGTTTTCGCATTTTGTATTCCTCCTAAATTAGTCAAAAAATGAAAGATGTTCCAAAAATTAGAGTTTCTTTATTCTGGATGGACAAATTATATTCGAGGAAAATAATTTGTGCTATGATTCTCCCCCAAAATACCATATTAAGTTTCCACCTGACTTAAAATTCTCAAAATTACTCCAAGCCTAGTATAATAGACTACAAGTTAGTAGGAGTGATTTGATTTAAATATAATTGGAAAATATCCAATGTCATTTATGCCGCAAGGTGTAACTAGTTATGGAAAGTGGTACATTCAAGACGATGGTTCTTTGACGAATTATTTGAAGGTGCCTTATGATTATAAGGAATGCATAACTTTAAATGTCCTTGAAATGTACATAGAGAAGGTCCCCATTAATCGACTTGTATTCATGGCTAGAGCTCCTCGGGAAGCTCAAAATAGATCTCGTCGGGAAGCCTCGTCTAAAATTCAGGCTGAAGTCACTCAAGCGGAACCTACTTATGAACACAATTACCCTGACATGAGTACTTATGAAGGCATTTTGACGAGCTAAATGCCTCTGGATAGTTTAAGTCAGCAATTTGATAGGTAGTGTTAAATATTCATTATTGTTGTTGTTGTTGCTGTTGTTGTTGTTGTTGTTGCTGCTGTTGTTGCTGTTGTTGTTGTTGTTGGTGTTGTTGTTGTTGTTCTTATTATTATTATTATTATTCTTATTATTATTATTATTATTATTATTATTATTATTATTATTATTATTATTATTATTATTATTATCAAAAAGAAAGCATACTCCCGTATTCATAATGAAATGGATGTTCCACCGGGGAGATACACTCGAAAATGCTCATTTTGCAATTATGTTGGTCATGATAAGCTCAAGTGTCCCTTACAGCATGGTGGTCAAACTACATCTCGCGGTGGAAGTACCTCTCATGGTGGAGGAAACTTTCGTGGTGGTAGATCTAGCAGTGGTGGCACATCTAGTGGTGGTGGCACATCTCGCGGTGGTGGCGGAAGATCAACTCAAGGGCATTAACTGATGAATGTTTTTTAAGTTTTTTTCTTTCTTTAATGATTGTATTTTAAAAAGTTTGGGTTTCTTATTAATGAACAAGTTTAAGTATTTTCATATTGTTATGAATAACGCAATTTAATTATTTTGAGATTTGTATGAATGCTGCAATTTTGACTAAAAAATAGTAAACGTAAATCTAAACCCAAGTATTCGTAAAGAATTTAAAGCTAATGACACCAAGCCTTGAAACAAAAATGGCGTTCGAGCACTTTTCAACCACTAAAATGTAATCCGAAGATTTTCTTATCCTTGATGTATTGAGCCTACCTTATTAATCGCACAAAAATAAGTAGGGTTTATATAAGATATTGAAGTTTCGGGGTCCCGAAGCATGATTAATCTATGGTCAAAGTACGTTAAAAAGTGTAATGAAAGAGGGGTTAACCAAAAGGGCAAAAAAAAAAAAAAAAAAGGAACCATTTACTGCGCTAAAGCACTTAACGGTGTCGTCCCAGTTAAGTGCTTTAGCGCAGTAATTTACTGCGCTAAAGGCAGTTTTGTAAATTTTTTTTTTTGTTGGGGTAGTTTGGTTCAAAAACACTTTTCTGGGGTTATTTTGGTTCCGGACTCCGTTTAATTGTTGCTTTCATTTGTTTTAAATTCATTACTCTCTCCATCTCATAATAAGTGTCACCTTAGCCAAAAACAGGCATATTAAAAAACCAATGATGAAGTGTAAGTTTACCAAAGTACCCTTATATAAAAAAAAATATTTTTTTCTCTTGATGATTAGAGCATGCACAAGTAGTTCATCTTTTGACATTGGGAATCCAACCATCATCATTTAGAGTACTACTACTTCTTTTGCCCCTCTTACTAATCTTATCTTCTTCTATTTTCATGTGAACCCAAAATTTAACATTGTGAATCCAATTTTTGGCCTTGAATAAATAAACTTGTCATTTTTTGTCCAAGGGCAAAAATGGAAAAAACTAGTCAATATATGCATTGGTATCCTAAGGTGACACTTATTATGCGACAAAAAAATATGATTAAGGTGACACTTATTATGAGACGGAGGAAGTATTATTTTTGTTTCTTTCTTAATTTTTAAAATTTTATTTGAAAGACATAAAAAGTGTTAACTTTATTAACCATAAGAGTCAACAAGTAATCCAGAGAACTAAAAGAAAGAAAACTAAGAGCATGAGGAAACAAGTTGCATTACCTAAATTTTTACATTATCATCATTTTGCTCTTGTACTATTCCGCTCATATTTAATTTGAGTTTGTTGTCAAATATTATATATAGAATGTTAAATGAATCAACAAAAAATAATAGAATCATGAAAAGATTTTCGATTAAGAAAGATTAATTTTCTCTTATAGAAATAATATTCAATGATATTTTAAAATTTATATTGACTGCGCGCAGCGCGGACATGAACACTAGTTCAATATTAATTTATACATTTTCTGTTGATTTCTTAGCACATGCTGAATTCGCCAGACATGTAGTCATTGTCAATCACGAATTCCTTCCCAATGTGGGACTACCCGACACGAATCCGGATTTAGTCGGACCCCAATGCGGATACCGGACGCCGGATGGAAAAAAAAAATCATGAATGCCTTCTGTGTACATTGCTGAAAATGTACTTTAATGTATGTCCCAATCTATTTATTCAAAATGATTTATACCAAATTAATAACGGCAAAGGGTCACATATACCCCTGTACTCCCTCAAATTAGTTGTCCGGATCCCCCGTTTCACTTTTCGCCTTTATATACCCTCGCCGTTAACGAAAGGGTCATATATAACCCTGACGTTAACGACCCATTTAACGGTGACACGTGTCACAACCTGAACGGCCCACCCCTTTTAAGTTTTTATTTAATTAAATATTGGACCTAGCCATTATTTTTTTAACCCAAACCCGCCCCATTACCCGACCCATGACCCCCAATTCTAATACCGAATGAAGTAGGAGTAACTTTCTTCTTCACCAACATATTTCTCCATTGACATAAGCTTCAACAATGTCCAATTAAGCTCAATGTCCAATTAAATTTTGAAAGATGAGCTTTAAGTTAAACTTACTCTTCTTCCTCATTTCTCTATTTGCCGTCTCTCACTCTAATCTTTATGTTGATTTTCCCTTTTTTTCCCCATCTCCCTCCCCCCGCAAAAGCTTCCAATATCTTCTCCGTCTCTTTAAAAATTACATTTTGTTTTACTCAACAATCATTGGATCTAATTCCTTGGTGCATTAATTTGTAAATGGGTCCTCCATAAATCATGGAGAATTGTGAATGGGTTACTTAAAGAGGGCATAAAATGTTTTGGGGTGGAGGATTAAGTTTTGGGTGGGTTTTAAAACGGGTTTAGGGGCGGGTTATAAAATGTTTTTTGGTTGGATAGTGGATTAAAAAAAAGGGAAAAGAAAAATGTTAGGCCGTTCGTATCATGACACGTGTCACCGTTAAACTGGCCGTTAACGTCGGGGGTATGTATGACCCTTTCGTTAACGGCGAGGGTATATAAAGGCAAAAAATGAAACGGGGGATCCGGACAACTAATTTGAGGAGTACAGGGGTATATATGACCCTTTGCTGAATTAATAAATACAGATACATATCTTTTATACATATATTTCTCACTTAATTATAATTAAGTGATGTGCTCACAGTTCAATTTTTAACTTGCAAGCTTAAACTGCTCAATTTGATGTACACACTAGATGTGAGAATAATTTTGCCAGAGCAGTCTCACCTACCACGGTGTGCAAACCAATGAATGGCGTTGAAGTGCAAACAGAAAAAGCTAGCTAGTCAATATAGGGCACATTATGTCCATTATGAAAGCATTATTATATCATGATGTATGGACAGTTACTACTGAACACTAATATTGCTTGCGGGCCAAGGAATACAAGTACGTCATGTCTCCTTTAATGGTGAGAAAAGATTATGGACTTTTTGGTTGATTAACGCCTTAACATTTCGTGTGAGAGAGATGGATGGACTGGACCAAAATATGGCATGAAAATGGAACGTCTCTGCATGTTCTAATTTGTATTTCAGCATCAGAGGTGTAGTTTTATTCTTTCTTCTTTTTCTTTGTTGGGGTGGGGGATGGGTGCATTAAAAGTATCCCTCTGCTCTGGAAAAAGGGCTAAAAATATCTTCCATTACAAATTTGGGTCGAAAATATCCCTCCCGTCATTAAAGTTTTCAAATATATCCCTGTGTTAACGGAAATCCCCAACATAAACCCATTTCATTTTTAAACCCGCTTCATTTAAACTCGATCCAACTAAATAAAAAGCGCATATGAGTTACCCATTCCTGTGCCTAGTAGCTCCAGATGTAGGACTCAAGAACAAGTTGTCCGCATATGAGCTTTATGAAATTATGTAATCGAGTCGGTTTAAACGTGGGTTTAAAAATGAAATCTGACATTTATTGGAGATTCCGTTAGTGACACGAGATATTTGAAACTTTAATGATTTGAGCGTATTTTTTTGACACAAATTTGTAATAGAAGATATTTTAGCCCTCTTACCAAAATACAGGGACATTTTTAACCTTCCCTACTTATAAAGACAAGATGGGGATGTGCTGTCATGGGAATCTTTCCTTTTCTGATCGGGAGGAAATTATTACTGCTTTCACTCGCAAAAGGTTTGAGAAAAATCTGTCAAAATAAATTATACTCCTGAAAAAGAAAAAAGAAAAAAAAAAAAAAAAAGAGAAGAAGGAAAAACCTTAATAATTCAGCAGCACCGCCCATGGGAAACGTTCGCATTAATCCTGGTTGATCACGCTTCCTAAGACCTTTCTTTCCTTATTTTTTTTTTCCTAAGACCTTGGATATACGTACAAATAATTTAATCAAAATAATTTCGACATAAAATGTAGGATTATTTTATATCCCTAATTCAGTTAGATTTTAGTTTTTGGTATACAATTATGATAAGTATTATTTTATATCAAACTTATTTAATGTTTGATAACAATTTCAGAATTAGCTATAAAACAACCAAATTGTAACAAATACGTCCTCCTCCGAAACTCTTCCCTCGTAGTCTTTTAAGAAGGTAAGATAATTTATTGAAAATTAATAAAAGTTTATTATCTCATGTAAAACGAAACGCATGCATATTTATATTATATCTTCTATGTCCCTTTAACTCAATGAACCAAATATTACAGTCAACTTAATAATTTCTGTACATCTATCAAAAAGAGTACATCCCTTAATTATACTTCTGTTATTAATTAATTGTCTCTGTACTACAATGCTCAAATTATTATTTCACTATAATTTGTTTATAAACCAAACAATCCAGGAGTGAAAACATTTGTTACTCATGTAGAACTCTAAATTCACCAAGATCTTGTATTAGTGTATTACTAATCTTTCCATGCAAAAGGAGCTGAAATTTATGAGAAAGGGAAACGTCATCCCAACACTCACACGACGGATACACCAACATGCGGATCTCATCATGCATCAATATATTTTGCAAAGTTGTCTCTTAGACCAAAGTCTCAAAAGGCACCGTAGTGTGTTATGAAGTTATTTAATTGTCTTATGAGGTACTCTATTTCACATGCATCAAAATACATATATATATTAGGCGTATTCACATCCAAATATGGCCTGTGAATTGCGATAATATGGCCAAGTGGAGAGTAAAAGCTTTTTTTTTTCTTTTTTGTTTTTACTAATTAATACCCTCTCGCTTTAATTTACGGCGAACCAATTACTTATTCTAGAGTCTACGAGATTTATCTCTTTGACCTGGTTTTGCTTGCATTTTTTCTAAATTATTTGAATTATAAATTATCATGACTTATAGTACTTTTTGTGTAGTTTCTAAAAATATAAATTTTATTTTTACAAACTAGAAAAATCTATGTGAAAATATTTAGTCAAAGTTTATAAAAGTTTGTACCCTCGACTCCGAAAGGTCACATAAATCAAATGGTATAAGATAATGCTCCTATCGAAGAGATTAACACTTTTTAAATCGGGGTTGGCTGATTTCGATTCAGATGAATATTGAATCAAACCGAACCATAAACATCCCTCTAGCCCCTCTTCCTTGCCCTTTCTTCTCTCAAAACATAAGGTTTCTTGTGACGGACTAATAACTCTAGATGGATCAGTTGTTGAAAAATGATGAACTACGGGCACACGTACTTGTACCATTCTACTTTTCGAATCCTTCACGAAATTAATTGCCCCACTCTGTATGGCCAGCCTCAACATCGTGTGCAAAAAGGACTTATCTAAAAGGGTTTATATTTAATTACCTAACATTGACCAACCTGCCTTATAAACCAAGAAATTACAAAACGTCGGCTGAAGAAAACAAATTGCTGCCACCTCCAGAAATATTATACAAAACACGTTCAGACACCATAACTAACATACTCAAATTTAGGAGGTGGTAAATTAGAGACCCTTTCATAAACGTGTGGCAAGTAATTGTTTGCTTCATGCGTTTCATCATCATTCTTTTTTCATTCTTCTTTCCCAAGTAATTGTAATCCTACTTCTTCTTTTATTTTTGCCACAACCCAAGTAGTGCATAAATTTCTACGTTATGTTAAAACCCCATAATTATTGCTTCTTTCCTTTTAAAGACACTAGAAGTTCTTTAGCTTTTTCCCAACAATAATCTTATCATGATTCTGCTTGAGTAATCCTACTTCCTCTATGATTTGCCGCAGCCAAATATAGTAATTTCCATTTTTTCTTTTTCTAAAACCACATGAAGCTAATTTTACTACTAGAATTTGCTTTCTCTTCAAAGAAACCAAACTTTCTTATTATGGTTCTTCTTCAGCTTCAAGTTTCAAGTAGATTTTAGCAATTTCTGTTATTCTTCAGCTAGATAGATTTACCTTTCCTATATACTATTCTAAATTATTTGCAGACATAAATCTAAAATGAAAAACAATTTGCAGCCTCAATTGTTGTCACTATTTCCAGTAGAAGCAATTCGAGAATCACATCCCATCATCAGTTACAAGATTGATGCTCTTCTCAATATGGGAATACCCAAAACAGAGCGACCCTTTATGGAAAGTACAAGCTCAGACACTGATCATCACGAAGAAAAAGTTCAAGAATCAGCAGTTTCTGACTCTGAGAGCTGTATTATAAGCTCCAATTATCAAGACAACACGAAATCAGATGGTTTAATATGGATTAGAGAAGGGGACAAGATTCATCATATGATAAGTAAGAAGTTCATTTCCGGATTCGGAACACTTGGATTATCTACAAAAATCGAAGCTATTCACAAGAGTGCTTGCTCTAGCTTCATGAAGAGCGCAAAGCTTCAGTCATTCCATATTTTTTCCAAAGCAATGGAGAAAAAGTGTGGAGGAAATGCTAATGTAAAGTATGCTTGGCTTGGAGCCTCCAAGGATGAAATTGACAGCATATTTTCTCATGGTTTTGGACATCCTATGCACAATAAAGCTTATGGTCATTGTATTTGCCTCTCTCATGATGATTATCCTGTTGACTGGTATATCTGAGCAGCTTCTTACAATTTTGTATGAATGAGTTTAACTTCTATACGACTAAAAGTATTTACACTGTTATGTCTTCTATAAGGTAGACAATTGTTACAACATATTAAACTACACTAATAGTGTATTAGTTGCCAGAAAAATAAGGCAGGCGACCTGCTACAACAGATTAAATTACACATATAGTGTAAATTTTTCTTATATTAGTTGTATATATAAGTTAATTCCTTGCGCATTATCTTACCGAAAGTTTATTTTGGATCTGTTAAACTCTCCTTATGAGCATGTATGATTAAATTTCTAGGCCAGGTACTTAGTTTGTTGATGATCTCATCGAAAACAATTACTAGTAGTAATTGTTTTATGTTTATCTTAACCTTTTCAATTGTTTTGTGTTTGACTAATTCCTGACTTCCTTGCATCTCTCAGTCTTCAAAAGGCAACTCCTGATAAGGATGGACTAAGGCATCTATTGCTTTGTCGGGTGATACTAGGAAGAACTGAAGTTGTTCATGCTGGTTCAGGACAGTCTCATCCAAGTTCTGAGGAGTTTGATACTGGAGTTGACGATGTACATTCTCCTAGAAAATATATTGTGTGGAGTACCAACATGAATTCTTATGTCTTCCCGGAATTTATGATCAGTTTCAGAGTCACTTCTCATGTCAAAAGTAGGCCTCTTGGAATCCCTTCTAAGAATACAGAGAATTGGTGATGCTTCAACTTTGGAGGATTTAATATTTTTCGCTCATATTTACTTTGCAGGGGATCGAAGGCTTTCAGTTCCTTTAAAATCTCCAAATTCACCTTGGATTTCTTTTCCTTCTCTGATTTCTGCGCTGTCAAAAATCTTGCCGCATAACACTGTCAAGTTGATTAATAAATATCACAGTGACTATAAGGTAAGTGCTTGCAATTTCTTTGTTCTTGACTATGTTTCTACTTTCCCATTTTTTGTTGAAGTCCGGTATATTTTCCAGGAGCGGAAGATTACGAGACGCGAGTTGATACAACAAGCTAGAAAATTAGCAGGAGACGATCTGTTAACTTCCATCATAAAATCCTTCAACAATAAGGTTAGCTATGCTTTAATCAAGATAATTGTGTGGTCATTTTGTTTTGATGACTGTTGAAGCACCAAACTAGTCCAATCATACGTCCGGTTTTCGAATGATATGTTATTTGAGCTGCAATAATGTTCTAAGATCCTGTGTTCAGTTTACATTCAAACCTTTTTACTAGTCATAGATGTTATGTAGTTGAGGGATAAAGGTGTTCTTGTCTTCTTGAACTGCTTCTTATGATATTTCACTATCTGTAGTGCATTTTTGTTCTGTTTTTTTAAGAATGTTATTACAACTGTCATGTTTGTGCTTTGATTTTTGCAGCAAAATAAAGAATAAAATGAAGACTCATCCGACATCAGCTCAATCAAATTTCAAGAATGGGAAAATAGAAACTGTGGTTTGCCTAAACGGGAGTTGGAGTAATTATCTTGTAGAATTTTGAGGCAATATATAAAGAATAGAAACATCATAGATTTAGACACAGGACTCAGCTAATTTTATATAATGACCTGATGAAACGGATTAGCAGTTCTGACATCAATTTGATATGTATTCAATTTAGGAAGTATTTATTTCCCTCTATTCCCCCCTCCCCCACCAAATCTTTTTTCTTCTTTTTGGAAGTCTTAAGGGTCTTGCGGAGTAATAGTCTTTTACCATGGAGTGATAGATGGTTAAAATGTTCAGTGAACGAATGACAATTCTCCATCAATTTTTCAGGCATCTAATTTCTTATATCACTCTACCCTCCTTAGACTCCACTTTGTGGGATTCTACTGTGTATGTTGTTTTTGTGTTGTTTTTATTTATATTCAGTTCAATATCTTCAAGATTTCTGTTCCAACTTGCCAAGTCTGTCCGCTCGCTTTTAGATCATTAAGCATTTGAAGGCATCTAATTTCTTTTATCATTATGTGTCCCGAGAGGAGGGACAAAACATCACCGAGGAGACAAATACCTGGGGATTCAAAAAATTACTAGAATGTCATAGGTAAATTTCAAAATTTCGACTTCAAGCAACTTTGAACTCCCCTTACCGCAACATTAAAATTGTGCTTTTATATCAAAGGATATTCAACAATATATATATACACAATATTTGTGGGGAAGGGGAACCTCTTAGCTCTGCCTCTTGCTAGCTCCACCTTTGCAGATAAGAGGAGTTGGGAGAGAATTAAAGAGAGAAAAGAGAGACGATAGAATGGGGAAAAAGGACGTTCAGCCCATTTTTAACTTCATTTTACTGACAGAACGCCATCAATGATAGTCCTTCGGAAATCACTTATTGATTTTATTGATTTTCGCATCTTTACCTAGGTGGATCCTAAAGTCTTGGCAGCTTCCTTTTATTAAACACAAATCTCCCTCTAGTCATGATTGGCGGAGGTGAAGTCCAAATATTGTTCGATCGGACCAGTAACTTTTACCCAAAAATTATTTTCGTATTAAGAAATTCATTAAATATTTATAAATATTAAATTTAGAATCTAGTTATTAGCACTTGAAGTCGTACTTTAAAATTCATAATCCATAAAGTTAAAATCTTGACTCCAACACCGCGCTAACTATGCTTTGAAGGAATCAGTTATTCCATTCTTCAGTTGAGCAAAATGTATGATAGTGAAACATGATCATGATTTCATTATTCATGAGGATGATGAAGTTGATTCTAAAAAAGAAAGAGTAATTAGTTCATCAAAGGAAGATGAGTTCTTCCTCTACTGTTTACTTTTCGACTCTTATGTGAGCTGTGACTTTGGTATCAATTTACCGTTGGAAAAAAGTATAAAGAAGAGTTGCAATAGGAATTTTTTTATAGAAAATTAAAAGGAGTAGCTAATAATATGCCACGTTTTAAATTCTATGTGTGAAAGAAGAAGATTGTGAAAGCCTGAATGAAACATATAACCACTTCAGCATAATGGCATTTGAAGCTTCAATTGCAATCCAAGTTTATTTCACGCTGTCCCCAAACATGAAAATCATCAATGACATATGCATTCTCCAATTATTTTACTACTCTATTTTATTTGTAATCATGTTTGGTGTAGGAAAATTCTCAACTACTAAATTAACATGCTAAGATATTAGAAAATAAAAAAGAGTACAGATAGTGCTGCAATAGCAACTTCCGATTCAGACATCACATACTGATTTATATGGCAGATTTGACCAACAAATGAAAAAAAATCTGAAGCTTAAACACTGAGGCAATTTTAGGTTAACTCGTAGGTGCAAAATGCGTACTATTAATTCTCTTGTATATGAAGATTGAAGTACTACTTTGTGACAAGGATACAACAAAAATATTTTTCGGAAGAAACTTTCTCCCACCTCCAAACATTCTATAAAGTTTTGAATCTACTTCAAAGGGTCTATCAGAGGAGAATATATGAAAAAAAGTCTGTTTCAATGGAAAAAATATTTTCCGAAAGTTCACTACTGCTCTCTCTATCTCAATTCAAGTGTCTTAATTTCCTTTTTGATATGTCTCAAAAAGAGTGTCTCTTTTCATATTTAGTAATTTGACAATTCAAACATCCTACGTGGAAAGTTTATAACCACAAGATTCAAAGAATATTTTAATACATTATACACATCTTTAATTTAGGACCACAAGATTCAAAAGTCTCTCTTTATTTCTTAAACTTTGTGCCTAGTCAAACTAAGATAATTAAATTCGGACGGACAAAGTACTACTTATTTTGAGAAAAACCGTTTCTGAAATATATTTTCCTTAGCACCTAACACACCTAACTACCATGTTTGGTTTGTAAGCAAAATACTTATATTTTTTGAAAGGAACACAATAACCAACCCTTATATGAATGAACCTTAGGAGCCAACCATTCATGAGTGCAGCATTAGCTCAACTGAAGCGTTGTCAAGTACCTAGAAGGTCCCAATATAAATATGAGTATAATTTATTGAGTTGGTATAGTTAAACCAATATTAGGTGTGGAAATTTTTTCTTTCCCAGCTCAATATCCTATATACTAATCTGAATTTTGAAGTTGACCCTCAGAGATGCAAGCAATGTCAACACTCGTCGAAGAATTCAGGGTTCGAAATGAAACCGAGTCCGAGTTTTTCGTTCATTATGATAGGGCTATCTTCAGTTGTCCTGGAAATGGAGAATGTTTAAAGGAAAAGGGAGATGATCCCGAGAAGCTGGAGAAAGCTGGGAAGGAGAAGGAAGTTGAATACTCTGCTGCACCAGAAGATGATGAATTTGAGTTTAATATTGTAGCTGAGCTTTCACCTATTTCAGCTGATGAAATCTTCTACAATGGTATGATCCGTCCAATATTCAAGAGAGACGAGGCCATCCACGTCAAGAATGGCTCGAAGAATCTCTCTGCTACGCCAGCGTCATTCTTGATAGAAACAGCGTCGTCTGGAATCAATGACTTAGAAGGAATTCCTTCAGGAACCTACTGCATATGGAGGCCAAGAGCAAAAGCAGAGTCTCCAGGACACTGTAAGAAGAGCAACTCTCCAGGCTCTTCAAAGCGGTTGAAGTTTCGTGACTTTCTGCAGCGAAGCAACAGCAACAGTAACAACAATGACATTTCCTTGTTTTGAGAGAAGAAAAAGCATAAAAGATATACGGGAAGTTGAAGTTTCGGGGGAAGGTTATGTTGGGAAGAAACAAGCAATAACAAACTACACTAGGGTAGCAGCAGAAGAAATACTCAAGTCTAAAAACTTTCCACACAACTTGAACCGAGAGAATGCAATAAACGCTAGCACAAATGAAAATCCGGGCAGCAGCTTAACCAACAATAAAATAGGAAGGCAAGCAAAATAAATCAAATGTAGGAGACACCAAATCTACGTGGAAAACCCTCTTCAATGTGAAGAGGGATAAACCACGGGACATCGGACCACAAAAGCTCCATTAAATCAATAACAAGTGTACAAAATGTTCTCCAAAATGGCCACCGATAAAGTGCCAAACAATGAGCAACAACATAAACAAGATAACAAAATCACTTAAACGTAGCTACTGTTCAGGAGCCAAAATCTGGGGCTACGAAACTCCAAATTGACATTCGCCAGATCCCAAGCAAAGTTTAAGTTGAGAGGAACAAGCTATCCAAAAATCAACTCAATCAGACAAGGAACGAAGCGAAATCACATTTTGAAGTTGACTGTTATGGCTGTCTTTGTGTAGAAAAATCTGCTACTTCTTGTTAAGATTAATGTTTCAATTAATTTTGAAACACTTCATCTGATAAAAGTTTTTTCAAACTAAATGAATGTGAATTTGAAGATACATTCTTCATTTAGTTTTTTACGTTTTAGGTTGTTGAAAGTTACATGTATTTTAAGAAAAATTCATGAACCTATTATAAATTCTATTTAATGAAAACTTTTATGTTAAGTAAGTTGTATCCTATAAATAGTGTTTCATTCTTTTGAAAAAGGCAAGCACTTCAAGAAAACAATTTTCCCTAAAAACTTTAGAGACATTGATCACAAGGTGAAATCACCGATTCAAGAATAGAAGAGCAACTTTTTTGAATGCTACTTGTTGTGGCTTAATTGAATCCCGAAGATAGAGTTGTTATTTATTCTTCCATTTGCTCGTGGGAGAGACTCCAAGCCAAGCAAGTTTTATTTTGGATTTCTTATATTATTATCATCCTTGTTCTAACAATTTGAAGATAGTTGTCTCTATGGCTACTACATCAACATTGCATGGTGTTCCATCCTTGCCTAATCCTAATTTTGAAATATTCGGTGGGAAAGACTTTCCTGGATGGAGTGGAAAGATGGAATTCTTTTTAAGATGATTGAAGTTGGCATATGTTCTTGAATAACCTTGTCCTAATCCTCCTGGTTCTGAGGTAGCAACTGACGAGGCTGCTTTGATTAAAGAACAAATTGCCTAGTGGAAAGATGATGATTATTTATGTAAGAATTATATTCTTGGAGGAATGTCCAATAAATTTTATGATCAATATTATACCAAGTGAAAAGTTGCTAAGGAGATTTGGGACACTCTTCAAAATATCTATTTGGCGGAAGAGGCAAGTTCAAAGAAATTTCTTGTTCCAAACTATATGGAGTTCAAAATGGGTGATGATAAGTCAATCACTGAACAAGTGCAAGAATTCCAACTTATAGCTAATAAAATTGCTATCTCACAGAATTGCTCTTGATGAAAATTTTCATGTTGGTGCTATTGTCTCGAAACTTCCTTCCTCTTTGAAAGAATACGAGAGCAAACTCTTACACAAGAAGGAAGATTTGACTCTTGAGCAATTGTTGCAAAGATTTGCAAATTGAACAAGAGACTCGATATCATGACAATAATATTTTGAAGGAACCCGTCATGAAAGCTCATGTGGTTGAAGAAAAATCAACCAAGAAGGAATCTGTTAATAAGAAAATTCCAAAGACAAAGAGAAGTACGAATTTCAAGCAATCTAGTATCAATTCTAAGTCGGTTGAATGTTACCACCACCACAAATTTGGACACTATGCGCGTGATTGTAAAATTCTTAAACCTGAAAAGAAGAAAGAAAAGGCAAATAACCATGGAAAAGATGAATTTGTGGCAATGGCTACAAAAGCATTTGTAGTAGGAAATCAAGCGGAATGGTGGATAGACACTGGGGCAACTCGTCATATATCAGGTAATCGAAATACTTTCAAGACCTATGAATTGTGGGGGACGATAAAGTTTTGTTTATGGGAAACTCGTCCTCTGCTAAGGTTGTGGGACAAGGAACTGTTGAATTGAAGTTTACTTCCGGAAAGATAGTCACGCTGATGGACGTATTGCATGTTCATGATATTCGGAAGAACTTGGTGTCAGGTACGCTTCTTTCGAAGCATGGTTTTAAAATGATTTTTTAGGCAGATAAATTTATCTTTGTCTAAAAATGACATATTTGTTGGAAAAGGCTATGCTACAAATGGAATGTTCAAACTCAATATTGATAATGAAAATATTTCTGCTTATATTGTGGAGTCTCTAGATTTATGGCATGAACATCTTGGTCATGTGAATTTTAGATACATACTACTTATGGTGAAGAATGGATTAATTAAGGGCAGTGGCAAAGATCATACTACTAAGTGTTTTACTTGTAGTAAATGTAAGATAACAAAGAAACCTTTTAAGACGGTTGAACATCCACTCTTTAGGAATTAATTCACACCGATATGTGTGAGATGGATTGTTTGTCACGCCATGAAAAGAGATATTTTATCACTTTCATTGACGATTATTCAAGATATACATATGTCTTTCCATTAAGAACAAAAGATGAGGCATTTGAGTCTTTCAAAACATATAAAGTAGAAGTTGAAAATAAATTGAGTTTGAAGATTAAATCTATTAGATCTGATAGAGGTGGAGAATATTTAAAGTCAGATTTTATTGATTTTTGTGAAAAAGAAGGCGTTGAAAAACAATTGACTATATCTTATACACATCACAACAAAATGGTGTTGCAGAAAGGAAAAATAGGACTTTCATAGAAATGGTTAATTCTATGCTTTATGGATCTGGTATGCCTGGAAATTTGTGGACTGAAGCCTTATTTTTAGCATGTCATATTTTGAATCGAATTCCTTCCAAGAAACTTGAGGCATCCCCTTATGAACTTTGGAAGAACCGAAATCCAAATATAAATTATTTAAAGTATGGGGTTGTTTGGCTCATGTTAGATTACCATATCAACGTTTGGCTAAGGTTGGCTATATAGGAGTAGATTGTGTGTTTATTGGTTATTCTCATACCAGTAAGGCTTATAGATTCTTAAATCTTGAGACTCCAAGTCCTCACACAATTATTGAATCCTTACATGATAACTTTTTTGAGCATATATTTCCTAAGAAAAAATAATCTTTAGAACAAGATATAAGTTTTTTTTACATCTCCTCTTAAAAGGAAAACAGTTGAGTCCTTGCAAGCAAGCCAAGTGAGGCGCAGTACAAGATCAGCCCAACCAAAGAATTTTGGACCTAATTTTCAAGTCTATTTGGTTGAAAAAGATCTTAAAAGTTATGCTGAAGCAAAGATCTTCCCATGATTCTCCTTTCTGGCATGAAGCCATTGATGATGAAATGCATTCTATCATGTCAAATAATATATGGATTTTAACATATCTTCCTCATGGGTGTAAACTTATTGGTTGTAGATGGATTTTTAGGAAGAAATTAAATCTGACGGTACTATAGATAAGTAAAAAGCTCGCTTGGTAGCAAAAGGTTTTACTCAAATGAAAGATATTGATTATTTCGATACCTTTGCACCTGTAGCCCGGATGACATCTATTCGGCTCTTGATTGTGTTAGTAGCAATTCATAATATGACAATTCATCAAATGGATGTGAAGACTGCATTTTTGAATGGAGATCTAGATGAAGAAGCTTACATGAAACAACCAGAGGGGTTTATCATTCCTGGTCAGGAACATAAAGTTTGTAAGCTTCTTAAATCTCTTTATGGATTTAAACAAGCTCCAAAGCAATGGGATGAGAAATTTAGAAAGGCCATGATTTCTAATGGCTACTCAATCAATGGTGGCGATATATGCATATTCAGTAAATTTCAAGAAAATTATGGAGTTCTAATCTGTCTCTATGTGGATGACTTGTTGATCTTTGGAACTGATATTGAAAGAGTTAAAGAAACAAAATCATTTCTTGCTTCTTAGTTTGAAATGAAAGATCTTGGAGAAGTTGATGTAAATTTGGGCATTAAAATTGTGAGGTCATCTAATAGTTTGAATCTTACTCAAGCAAGTTATATTGAGAAAGTTCTGAAGAGGTTTCGTCATTTTGATGACAAGCCTGCTCCTACACCATTTGATCCTAGCATCAAACTAGTGCGAAACTCTAGTGACATTCTTGATCAATTGACGTATTATCAGATTGTTGGGAGCATAGGCAAATTTAGGTATCAAATTTGGATCATGTGAACACATGGTCACTCGACTAAACTCGATATATTATGTGTATAATTTTAAAAATATATCTAATATTAACTAAAGGAACACCTGGTCAAATCAGGTTGAGTAGAGCACTGGTTAGGGGCTGTGTTTATATCCTTAGGGTCTTGGGATCGAACCTGAGCTCCTACACATTTTATGCTTTTTTTTAAGCAGCCTTTTAACTTTCCTTTTTAAATTATTCTAAATCCGTTTTCTTCTATAATTCTAATTACCCAAAAATAAAAAACGTGTTTCTTTTTTTATATTACATCTAATGACTTTTTTCCCCCTTTATTTCTAATTACCAATTCCCAAAAGGCAAAAAAAAAAAAAACCATAGGCCCTAAGCTGCGAACCAAAGGCAAAAGAAATCAAAAAACCCAATAGCTAATGATGAACTCATCCTCTTGAAATCCTGAATTCGCCTCTGGTTGGGAGTCTTATGTATGCCATGCATTGTACCAGGCAAGATATTGGTTATGCAGTAGGAACTTTGAGCAAGTTTACTAGTAACCCCGGAGTTGAACATTGGAATGCCTTAATTCGTGTTTTAAGGTATCTAAAGGGCACGATTAATGTTGACCTACATTATTCTACCTTTCTAGCAGTTATTGAAGGCTATAGTGATGCTACTTGGAATTCTTATCCGAATGACTCTAAATCTATTATTGCTTGGATTTTCACTTTGGCTGGAGCAAAGAATCACTTGGAAATAAAAAAAGCAGACATGTATTACTCACTCAACCATGGAGTCATAATTTATAGCTATGTCTTCTGCTGGAGAAGAAGCTGACCGACTTCGAAGTATGCTGATAGATATTCCTCTGTGGAGTAAGCCAGTGCCACCTTTGACTATCTATTGTTATAATAAAGCTGCTATTTTTCAGGCTTCAAGTGATTGTTACAATGGCAAATCGAGGCAAGTTCATCTCAAACACAATCATGTGAGAAGATTATTAGAGGGTGGCATAATATCGCTTGAATATGTGAAGTCCAGATTTAATCTAGCAGATCCTTTGTCTAAAGGGTTAGGCAAAGAGTTAGTAATGGAAACTTGTAAAGGGATGCAAATAAAGCCTGTTGTAAATTAATTTACTTTATGGTAACTCTACCTAATGATGTAATCTTAGGTTCAAAGGGAAAAACAAGTAAAGTTACAATTGTGGAGCACATCAATAAAATTTGCATTTGTCCAAAGAGTGAGTAAATGTGCACAGGTTGAGATTCTATTCTCTTAATAAATTTATAAGACCGATCTCGGTTGGAGTTAGTATGAAGACTCTTGATAGATTTACCAATATTTCTACTATAGAGGAGGATGAGATTATTCTCTTAATAATTCTATAAACCGGTTTCAGTTGGAGTGTTTAGGAACCCTCTTGATAGATTTACCGACACTTTGTTGTAAAGGAGGATGAGATTAAATTCTCTTAATGAATTCATAGACTATTTGGTCGGAGTATGCAAAGTTACTCGTGATGAATTCACCGCGCTAAGTGCAAAGTGGAGGCCGCTTCAATAAGATTTTTAATAGGGAAATCTTGAAGCACTTAGATAAAAGGATTCAGGACACACGGCCGTAAGGTGTCAAAGGATTTTGATTTTCACCGGAACATAGTAATGGGCATGGAAAGTTTTCTACTTCATTTAATGATTACTTAGTTCAAGATTCGTTCACTAGGTAGTCAATGATTTAGAAAGTATTCACTAGCTAATAGTTCGAGTCCAAAGACACCATTATTGATGCATATTACTAAATTAATGTCTCAAAAATATTTTCAAAATTTCTTGAAACAAGTGGGGGATTGTTAAGATTAATGTTTCAATTAATTTTGAAACACTTCATCTGATAAAAGTTTTTAAAAATTAAGTGAATGTGAATTTGAAGATACATTCTTCATTTAGTAATTTATGTTTTAGGTTCTTGAAAGTTACATATATTTTAAGAAAAATTCATGAACCTATTATAAATTCTATTTAATGAAAACTTTTATGTTATGTAATTTGTATCCTATAAATAGTGTTTCATTCTTTTGAAAAAGGCAAGCACTTCAAGAAAATAATTTTCCCAAAAGACTTTAGAGACATTGATCAAAAGGTGAAATCACCGATTCAAGAATAGAAGAGAAACTTTCTTGAATGCTACTTCTTGTGGCTTAGTTGAATCCCGAAGATAGAGTTGTTATTTATTCTTTCGTTTGCTCGTGGGAGAGACTCCAACTATCTTCAAGAAACGTCTTAACGTGCCTCTAAGCCAAGCAAGTTTTATTTTGGATTTCTTATATTATTATCATCCTTGTTCTAACACTTTTATCTCTCTTTTCTATCTATTTGGCTGCTTTATTACACTCATGTTTTGTGTAAAATCAAACCTAAGTTGGTCTTATATATGTACCATGATAGTGTGCTTTAGGGTAAAAGTGGGTTTGGTCCAAAAAAGTATTTATTTATTCACTTTGGAAGGGAAAAGCCCAAAACCCCCAACAATTCTCCCCCTCTTCACAATGTGGAGGAGACACAACATTCTTCAAATTTTGCTCTTCGCAAAGATTTGGTCAGCATTTCTAAACCATTATCATTTGTGTGAATCTTCTTTAAGTGCAAGCAACTTAGCATCCAACACATCTAGAATCCAATGGCATCTCACATTGATATGCTTTGACCTACCACGAAATGTAAAATTCTAGCCAAGAGAGAGCATTCTTCTTTCTTCGAAATGTACTCAAGCGTGTATAGTATGAGTTCTTATGCCTCAATTTATAGTGTTGCTTAAAATTTATAGTGTTACATAAAGAGCCATAAACATGACATTAATTATGAAGGTCATAAGGGAAGATCATGGAGGTGTGAGAGATCACAGGGAAGGTTAAGGAGATGTGAAAGTTAATTACTAAAGTAATTGCGGAAATTACACCTTTTGAAGTTATGAATATACACAAATAAATAAGAATATTTACAACAAAATGTATTACATTTTTCCCTTGTTATAGTAGGAGTAGGTTTATGAGTATATATACAAATTGGCTTGAGTCGTGGAGGCTCTGTCCTAAAAAGCTATTTCTTTCTCCAAAATTAAACAAGTCTATCTCCACGAAAGAGGATTGAAAAACATCAAAATTTCAATATTAAAACCAGCAAGTCGAAAAAGATAATTAACATGATGAAATGATGGTTAGGTTCATTCTTCTTCTTGAAATGCTGAAGATGTAATGAGAGACTTATAGGACTACAAGAAAAAGTAAGAACTGTGACGGAGATCCCGTCACAATTCGACTTTGTGAAGGATATGCGACAAATTCTCGGCCATCTCACATATTCTCGTCGTTAAAATGTTGTGACGGAATAATGATTGCATCACAAATATTTATGATAGATTTGTAACAAAGTGTCCATCTCAATCGATTAGAGACGGATTATGCTAATTAGTCACAAATAAAATATCTAACATAATAAAGTTAAATGCGTCAGAGGTAGTAGTAGACGAAAAATAGATAAGTCCATTACAAATCAATCATAAATTAAAATTTTATTTTAAATATAAATAATAATTAAATAATATTTTATGATAATTTCTACAATATTTAATAATTTATTAAATAATAAATAATTATTTATTAGTTATTTACTATTTTTTTTTTTTTGAAATTTGTTATTTACTATTGAAAGGTAATCAAATCATTAATAATAAAATCATTTTAGTCCTCCAACTTTACTTTAAAAATCAAAGACCTCCCCCAACATTGAACAGTCGACATTTTCATCTCCTTCTCAACTTTAGGCCATTGACCGGTAACTTTGTATTATTTGACAGATCATCAAGGGGTAAAAAGGAATTTCACTTATATTTTTAATTAATTAGTGATTACCCTAATTAATAATATATATAAAACTTTCACAGTTTCCTCCGTTAATTAATTCTAATGCTTTTTGCCGTCTTCAATTTTCTCCATAGCCTAAGCATTTCTTCATATTTCCACCGTTCAAACCCATGTAACCATGTGATCTTAGCGCTAATTCCCAAATAGATAAATCTTGGTGCGATTCCATTTCCAAAGCCTCTATATTTTTATGAAGCCTACTGCATCTGACGAGAAGCTAGATGATAAAACAATGGTGTTATTTGGATTATAAGGAACAAGGTTTTCCTTTGGCTGACATGGTGATTCGATGAAGATGAAGATAAACAGTTTCAAACCTTTTTAGTATATAAGTGGAAAAAGTACATCATGTGTCCATGAGAAGTAATACATAATTGTAGTGAAAGTAAAAACTATGTAAAGTATTTCTTACCGTGACTTAGTTCTCCGAATAGTGAAAATGAAGTTCAGCATTATTTGGGTGCCTAGATTCATAAACAATTGTTTACCAGGGTTTGAAAGGTTCCCTGGAAATATGAAGAACTGCTTAGGATGTGGAGAAAAATTGAAGACGGCAAAAAGCGTTAGAATTAATTAAAGGAGGAAACTGCGGAAAATATATATTATTAGTTAGGATAATCCCTAATTAATTAAAGATATAAGTGAAATTCCATTTTACCCCTTTGATGATCGGTCAAATAATATAAAGTTACCGTCACTGGTCAGAAGTTGAGATAAGGGATGAAAATGTCGATTGTTCAATGTTGGGGGAGGTCTTTGATTTTTAAATTAAAGTTCGAGGACTAAAATGATTTTTACCCCATTAATAATAAAATCATACCTCTAAAGGTTCCTCTATCACTGTTTTATACCAACCACTTATGCTACATGTTTTATCATCTTCCGACGTGGGATATTTGTTTTTGCCAAAATTGTGTCGAAAAGATCTGTCACAATTTCATCACTAATTGATGTGATGAGTTTCCATCACAAAATCTTATTATTTTTAATTAAAAGTTTCCTTGTTAAAAAATTTGTGACAAACACCTTATTTTCATCACAAATTTGTGACCGAATCATAAGGCTGTCACAATTCTGTGCCAGATTATTCGTCATAAACTTTAATTTCGTCAAGAAAATATATTTAGTAAAATATTTGTGACAGATCAATATGTCTGTAATAAAATTGTGACGAAATCATAACAGATTCTTATTTTTCGTTATAAAGTGACAAATTGTTAATTCCGTTAACAAATTTGTATATGAATTATGATGGATCATCATGTTCCGTCACAAATTTTATTAGCAATGAACAATGATGAATTCTTCATAAAATACCACATATCCATCAAGAAATGGTGATGAACTTGTCTGTCAAATATATTATATTTTTTATAGTGAAAAATCAGGAAGTGACATGTCACGCTGCAAGTTGAATGACATGACACATGTTGGTTGATGAATGTATGAAAAGGACACATGTACATAAGAATTTTCTAGGCTTGACATGTGTCCTAATGACTAATCACTTAATAGTTCCTTTTCACTTTATTGCTAACATTTTTTTTTTTTTTGGTAACTATTGATTTATATTACCAGGGTAAATATTTACACAGTTCATGATCAGGACCCTCTAGAGTTGGACATTGAGCACCAAATTCTAGTTCATCAAATCACAAAAACAAAGATATCCTCAACTCATTACATGCTCCTGTTAGCTACTGTTTATGGATAGAAGTTCAGCTCTCTTAGTCTTTTTGCAAGTTTTGGCTTCTTCTCTCCTTTGGAGTGTATGTTCAGAAGCACCGCTAATCGTTGCCGCCAGCTCCTCTTCTTCGCCGGAACACCTCTACATTTCTTTTCCACATACGTAGTATACGCATCCCGATAAAATATCCGTAGACTTCCGGCCTTTTGCATCGTCTCGTATGTTGGTTTGCCCACCTTTTCTTCTTGATTCCAAGTATATATCCTCCGCTCATGTACTCGCCATGTTAAAGCTCGCACACCACACGTGCTACCAGGCACCGAAAGAACACGTGATTATTTCTTTCATACCTCACACAAGCAAGTAAATTGGGTTGCGTTTAATGGACCATTTGGATCGCCTATCTTTTTGTTGCTAGCCTCATATATAGCTAAGTAAAGTGATAAATATCCACCTTGGGCAGCCCTGGGTTATTGCATAACATTTTCCTCCACGCACCTTGGGAAGTCACCTCTCAGCTTGGTTATGTTTTCCCATTTCGAGAAGGCTTTCTGACTCTGTAGAAATTCATTTAGGATTTTTAGTACCCTTTTGGGTATTTGGGGTGCTTTCATGTTTTTTCCTTATAAACCCAAAGATCCCTTTTTTTGGGCTTCGTGCCCCGTATGTCTCCCCCTTTTTAGTAGTAAGATGTCCCCATTGTATCCACAACTTATCCTTTTTTTTTGCACAATTTCCCAAAGGGTTTTTTAAGAAAAAGGTTTTTTTTGTTCCATAAAGTATACCGAACTTTTTTTGGGCCCCCCAATGTTTTTGGTAAGCATAGTGTTTCCTTGCAACTAATCCCTTTCCCGACCGCCGCATTCCCCAGGGGAAAATTTTTTATCCCAGACCTATTTGTTGAGCCCGGGGAGGACAAAGATTTGGGCCCCCGAAGGTTTGTATCCAAAAGGGACACGATCAATTGTAGCCACCAAAGAATAAAAGGGAAATTTTAAAAGTGTTCCAATTGGTGATTTTTCCCTTTGCTTTTTATCCAAAAAGTTGACATTGGCCAATGGACCGCCCAAAATATTTATTTGCAAATAGTTATGTATACTTTACCACAATTATTTGTTTTCTATTAATTTGGTCGTTTCCACCATTCCAACTTAGTCATCACCTATTATCGTTACTATTATTATTATTATTATTATTATTATTATTATTATTATTAATATTATCACCATTATTATTATTATTATTATTTATTATTATTAATATTATATTTATTATTATTACTATTATTATTATTATTTTATTATGCTGCGAGCACTTAATATTATAATTATTAATATTATTATAATCGCCGTCTTAATATTATTATTATTGTTATTTATATTGTTATTATTGTTATTATTATTATTATTATTATTATTATTATTATTATTATTATTATTATTATTATTATTATTATTTTTCATCATACTGCGAGCACTTAATATTATAATCACGATGGTCACTCTTAACATTTCTATTTATCATCTTACGCAAAGTGCTCGACATTTATTTTATTGAACGATAGCATTTCTTTACTGCACGACTTTCATGATATATATATATACGCATTTATTTCATTTATTTGAATACTGATAAATATATTAAGTGATATTTTTACGCACGCTACTATATAATTAAATAAAGAGTGTTTGTCATTTAAATTTTGAAATTCAAATTTACATAAAATCTAGTCCTAATTGGGTCAATAATAGTCCCATTCCCATATCCTAACTTTCCACGTGGATGCCACGCAAGCGCCACGTCTGCGCCAAATGGTCAAAAAACACACTGCCAGCACACATCTCCCACATTACCAGCACATGCCTCCACCATTCCCCACATGCCCCTGCCACGTGTTGTCCCCGTGTTGGCCAATATTTTAAAATACATTTCTAAATGCCTAAAATACCCCCCCCCCCACTATACGGAAACCCTCATATCCTCGTCCACCTCACCATTTCCGCCTCTATCCCTTTCTCCATGGCAGGAGTTTGTCTCCTTGCTGATTTTTGAAGTCAAATCCCCTTCTCCCACAATCGATCCAGAGAGATTCCTCCCCAATTCGGGTAAGGACCGTGCTTTTCTGCCAAGTTCAAAGCTTTTTCTCCCTTTTCTGTTCAATGGCAGCAAACCCAACCCATCTTTGGTTAACGTTTCGCCTCTGTCAGCCATGGTCAGGAGTGGTTTTTGCCATTTCCGAGTAAGATGACAGCCCCCTCATCACTCCTTTTTAATGGGGTCAACACAAAAAATCAAAGGAGATTTCAAAAATTTCTGAGAGGAGACCAGCTTTAGAGATCGGAGTTGACTTCAAATGGCTCCTAATTTTCGTTTTGGAGCCAAAAGGGTTTTGAAATTCGAAACCCTAATCTACAGCTATAAAAGAGCTCATGACATTCATTTTAGGGGGGCGAGAATCTGATCCCTAGAAAAAAAAAAGGATATAACTGTAGCCTTGCAAAAAAAAAAGCAAAAAATAGTCGTGAAATTACTCTATTTTTCTGGCTTGAGATTTGATTAATTCGAGCGGATTCGAGTTCGTCACGTTCGAGCGTGGATCTGTGGCCTAAGTCCGTAGTTCACTGCACTTGAAAAAGGTCAGTTCAATTCCCTCCCACTTTTAGTTCGTTTCGACTTTGATGCATATTTGTGTTCTTTGTTTATGTGTTTACAATGCTTTCAGTTTTGAGTTGGGTGTTGTGTTAAAATTCGTTGTCCGATGTCATAAAAATAGGAAGTCATGTTCGACGTCGTAAAATAGGAAATTATATCTTTTTTTTTTTTTTTATAATGGTAAACACTTATTAGTATACTCAGTGTCTTGTTCGAAATGAAGTCTAAAGGTCTCTGTTTCACTGTTTGTGGGAAGTGTAAGAAAACTCTTTAGTCTGGATCAAGTTGAGTCGAATATGTTTTCCTATGTTAGTTTGGTTCACTAGTTAAGCTTGTTTTACATGTTAGTTTCTAGTTAACATGATTGTTAGCCCTTATGCTTCAAAACTTCCTTATTTCCCTGTCATCAATACTATTTTAGTTTCACTCCTAGCTTGTTGAGTTTGAGTATGCTTCATGTTGCATCATTAAGAGTATGTCAAAAATCATTTTTCTCCTTGCATAAACATCTGGGTAAATGGGTTTTAAAATCAATTGAGTAAAGTAGTTTCCAAAAGAAGATATATCAAGTTTAAGGAATCATGTATGGCCTCTGTTTGATAATTAGGAATAATATGAATAGAGTTTCTTTTGAAGTCGCTTAGCAGGTTTTAACATGTTCAGGTTTGCTGAAAATAAATTATATATTTACATGATTTAATCTTGTGTGGTTAAGCTGATTTGGCAAGGTCATAAGCTTGAGATTTTCTTTCGAACATGATTAGTATTGTACACCCTCCTTGTGTTGTTGAAATCTGATAACCTCGACTTATTGGTATACCTTTGAGATGTATTGACTTCTTTTGCGATGAATCATGTTATTTCGGTTAGAAGTTTAGTGAAATATAAAGGCTCTCCTGAGATATGTTTTAAACACTTTTAGATTGCAACCTTTTCGAGTTGAAGCATGTAGCTTAAGAATTGAAAGCTAAAATCTGTTTCCCCTCCATTAGTGTGCTTCAAAAGGATTTCATAAAATGTTGTGTTGTAATCTCCCCTGCCTTTAGTTATTGATGCTTATTTCTTGTTGTTGGTGTGTGTGTGTGTGTGTGTGTGTGTGTGTGTGTGTTTTGTGAGAATTAGATCTAAGGCTATTTTTGTTGTTTCTTTCTTTTGGTTTCCAGTCCCTTATTTAAGTCGACATGTGTCAAAATTGAATAAGAAAGTAGGTCCTGTCCATGTTTAAGTGTGAAAATGCCTTCTAAAATGAGTAGTGATCTGATTAGCTGAATCATTTGTGTAAGCAGCTTGTGTATGTGTGTGTTAAAAGCATAAGTCATTGTGGTCTCATCTAAGTTGAATTTGCGGCTGTCCTTTGCTATTGCTGGTGGCTGCAACGTTGCTGTTGCAGCTGCTCATGACTGAGCTATTGTCAGGCATAAAATGCTTGTCTTACGTCGCTGCATTGTTATGTTTGCTATGGCCACCTGACTAGTTACCATGATGGAATAATAATTCTGGCTATCAACATTAATTTGTCTATTAAGTAAGATCTTGAAAGTCTTTTGAGAAAGTAAACATGTTCTGTTTTAATTCACGGGTTGCAATTGGTTGTTACTTAATCTTAGTTGGTGATTGAAGAGCTCGGTTTGATCTATTTCTAAATATCAAAATCTGTTCCAAGTGCTAGCTGCTCATGTTATGGTTTAAGAAACATGGCTTAACAAGTTTACTTTAAAGAAGAATAGGCTCCCAGGTCTTCATTATTTTTTTTAAGAGCTAATCCTCATTTCCTTTGAAATAATTGGGAACTCTTGGTTGTTATGGATTATTCAGATATTCGTACACTCTTAATCTCTGAACTTTAATTCTCATTTAATTTGTTAAAACATGACTTAGTGAGGATTGCTACTGGTTTTGTTTTTCTTTAGTTTAAATGACGGCATGTTGAGTTTGGTCTGGTTCCATTTGTCGTATTTCAGTGATCTTTGTTGTATTTTTATTTGTTGTCTATTATAAAATCTTGTTATTGTAAAAGCATGTCGCTGCTCTAATTCTCTCCTTTCTATTTTTCTCTTTTGCATGAATTACCGGAGCAATGGAGAGTCTCACGAGAGACTCAACCTGGCCGCTATATCGGGCTACAACCACCGCATTTCCTCTCGTGTCCAATGGATCGCATCTTAGATATCTAAAGCCCTTGCTTTGGGGGCAGCCTATACGAAGGGCTTCCCGCTACTTTATTTCGATCTCTATTAATTGCTTACTTACCCGGTCTGTTATGGAATCGTTAAGTGTATAGTGGGTATCTTATTCATAATCTGTTCACCTAGAATTATTGTTTGGTTAAGATAGAATAAAGAATTAATTGGTTAGCATCACCTATTTTATATATACTCATTTAGACCTTTAGACAAGTTCGGAAGGTTTTCCCATAGGGGATTTAAGTCACATTTTGCATTCATAATTTAAACTGGTATGGAATTCTTATACTCAAGTTTAAAGATAATCTCAATGTCCAGAAAGTAATTTCGTTTGGCCTAACTTTCAATCAATAACTTAGTTACCCCTTTTCACATTGTTTAAAAGATCAAAAATTGATACACGGTTTCCTTAAAAAATAAAAAAAATAAAAGTAAATAAATAAAAAAAAGGGAGATATAAAGACGTCTTCAGCATTTGTAAATGTGAGTTCAAGAAATAATATGGCACCCCTTTTCTTTAAAGGCTTTAAAAACTATTGTTCTAATGAATACTTGTAGTCTTAATGATTTTTCGTGTAAAATATACTCAAAGTTTGTTTTTCTAAGTAATATGGGAAGCAATCTTTAAAATGATATTTTGCTAGAATTAATTTTCGCAACTCTGGTTTTCAAACTCATTCATGACTGATCATTTTTTTTGAAAAAAATAATAATAATGTTTAACTATTGTCCTAACTTAACTGAACCGGTAATGATCACTTTAGATATTATAATGTTACGTACTTTATGTAACTCTCGTATAATCAAGCTTTAGACTAATTAACCTAAGTTTAGCCGGTTAACCGTTTTTTGACGGATCTTAAAGGATGCTTAACCCCCCTTCCCTTTAGGATAATTTGAACCCTTACCTAGAACTTATTAGGTTCGTAAGACCTTAAAAAGTAGAGTTTAGTTTAGCATTATTTAGTTAATAATTAGGTGTCCTAATTCACCGTTAAAATAATTAGGTGGCGACTCCTTAAAAAATAAAAAATAAATATAGGAATCATCAATATGTTGTACTCCGCTTTGACCCGGTCTAAATGGGGTATAACACTAGAGGTTAGCATCTTTGAGATGATTTTATAAATGGTGATGCAACAAGAAATAGGTCTGTATTGTTTTATGGAGGTTGGATTTTGGACTTTGGGGATTAAAGTAACAGATGTGCAATTAATGGCTTTAAGCATGTTGTTTATGTCAAAAAAATTGTAGGACAACTTTAGTTACCTCATCTCCTATTGTTGGCCAAGCTTTTTTGAAGAACCATGAGTTGAAACCATCTACACCAGGTGCCTTCATGTCATCTATGTCTTTGAGTGCTTGGTACACTTCTGCAGTACTGAATGGTTTGATGAGCTCTGTTTGTTGTTCTCTGGTCAGTGTTGGCCCATTATTTAGAATGTGCTGTTGTATGGCTGGTATAGCTTGGTTTGTTGTCCCCAACAGATTGTTGTAGAAGCCCAAAACCTCTTCTTCTATGCCCGCTTCTGTACTCACAGTGTCCCCATTTTCATTTTGAAGTGTGATAATCAGATTTTGACCTTTCCTGCTTTTAGCACTAACAAAGAAATAAGCAGTGTTGCAGTCTCCTTCCTTTAGCCATTTATTCCTTGATTTTTGCTTGTATATACTTTCCTCAATGAGGTTCCATTTTTCTAGGTTTTGCTTTAACAGCTTTTCTGTGTCATATGACTTGACAGCTTGTGTAGGATCCCTCATTTTTCCTTGCAGTTCTTGTAACTGACCCCTTGCTTCTTTAATCTTGTTTGCAACCCCTTTGAATTCTTTGTTGTTAAGATCTTTTAATCCCTTCTTCACCTCCTTTAATTTGGCCTAAACTTCATGCATATTTTTTGCTGTTTCATCTCCTAATAAACTGCTTCATCTCCTTTTGCTTACCGATTTTATTTATGCCCTTCACATTCCATGAAACTATCTTCATTTAGACATGGGGGAAAAACTTCATGATAACTCTGCCCACTTGTACTCCCTTTCTCATTTGCATTATTTTTTACCCCACGAGTAGTCTTCCCATTTCCTTCTTGACGATTTAGGATATGGAAAGTATTACCTGTCTGTACTGTTTTATCTGTTGCTGCTGGTGTGTTTTTGGTAGGGGACTTTCCCCTGACTGCCACCCATCCCTCTGTTGCATTAGTGTTGTCTCTCTGCTGCATCTGAGTTCCTCTCTGTGTATTTTGTGTGTGCTTCCTTGTCTTATCATCCTGTTGCTTGTCCTTATTGTGTTGATTCATTGCAGCATTCATATGATTCCCATTGTCTCTGTCCTTCCACAATTGTCTAGCTCTGGGGTTTCTTGTTTTTTGCATTGGAGCATTTGCCTTTGCTTGTCCTTGTGTTACTGGTTGTGTGTGCCGAGGATTTGCACAGTTGTGCCCAATTTTGAAGCATCTCTCACAATACTCAGGTTCCCAATCATATGCTACTTCTTGTTCAATTAGTCCTTCTCGGGGTACATGAATTTTTACACACTTTGGTAATGGCTTGGTGACATCCATGTCAATCAACACCCTGGCATAAGATATTCGTGCCCCATTTGTTGTACAGTCATCTGCATAGACTGGTGTTCCAAGCCCACTGCTTATCTTACCTAGTGCTTTCTTTCCCCAACATACCAATGGTAGGTTTGGGAACCTTACCCAGATTGAAACAGTGCACAATACTTCTTCCTTGAACAGAAAGTTATTCGTCCAAGTCTTCACTATTACTGGTCGATTATTAATTGTTCCCGGTCCTGCTAGTAGTACTTTGTTTCTATCCTCCATACTATTGAATCGAATAATAAAGTAATCGTCGTTGTGATAGAAGATTAGGGGTTTTTCATCAAAATTACCTTAACTAGCTAGGAACCGATCTAATGCTCCTATTGTTGGTGAGCATCCCATAACATACAGGATAAGGGCACACTTCCATTTTTCAGCTTCTTCTTCGATATTCTCTTTGTCGAGTGTGACTATTTTTTGCCCTTCGTTGATTGTGGGTGCAAAGTAGTTCAGATCCATGCTCTTCGATGCCATTTTGCCCGTTACCACATTTGCCCAAGTCTGCTTTGCTTCCTGTGGTGGATTTTTCGGCGTCGGATTAGCCACTTCAACCAGGGGCGGATTTAGTCATGGCCCAGGGTGTTTACCCGAACACTCTGGGCAAAAAATTACAGTGTATATTTAGGGTAAATTTTCTGTGTTTATGTACACATATTAACTTTTGAACACTCTGAACAAATGCAAAAGGCTAGGTCAAGTGGTCCAGTTGTTTTTCCGAACACCCTGAGTGGAAATCCTGGATCCGCCACTGACTTCAGCAGGGGTTTCCATTGGTGTTTGCAGATCTGGTGTCAGCCTTCCTTGTTCAGTGGGTGTTGTTGTTGGGTTCGTCATCTTGCTGCTATTGCTATTTGCAGGTGCTAGGGCCAGTTCCCTTTGGCTTGTAGTGTCCTCAAGTTCCGGTGGAGTTTCCTCTTTTTCCAGCGATGATTCTTGTATCACTCCCTTTTGTGTCATCTTTTTTCCTACTTCTTTTTATTTTTGTGGTTGTTCGATGATCTCCACCAGTCTCTTAGTGTTTACCGGCGTCGTATTTGTGTTAGCTTGCTTTCGTGTACACCTTTCCCCAGGGGCGGAATTATAGGGGTGCAAGGGGTGTCAATCGAACCCCCTTCGTCGGAAAATTGCACTATATATATGGGGTCAATTTTTTGATTCATGTATAAATATTAATGTTGCATCCCCTTAACATATTGGAGAACTCAGTCGCTTATTGAGCCCATGGTTGTGGGTTTGATTCTCTGTAACAACACTTTTTAACCCTTTTTCATCCAGTCCCTTTTTCTTGAACCCCCTTATCAAATGTTCTGGCTCCGCCCCTTCCTTTCCCCATTTTTCACGGCCACCTGCGCACGTTAGCACTTCACTCGTTAACGTGCGCCGAGAGCATTTGTGAAGAGAGAGAGTTTTTTTTACCATTTATAACATTTTCTTACACTGTGTTTGAAACTGTTCCAGTACTCGCTCCATCATCCTTAGTCAAAAATTGGTTAGTCACCGGGAAGTCCAAAAGAGAAGGGTTACCATCAGCCACGACATTCTTATAGAAATCTTGGTACTTCTGCCAATAAAGTCACTGCTCAGACTGAAATCAGTTAGCAAATTCTGTCATCTCCAGCCACGACTTCTCTCTTCTCCGCCACCCGGCAGCCATGCATAGCAACCCCTTTCACACTCTTCAGTGATAGTTATATCCAAGCCTGCCACGGTTTGCTGCTTTGTGACAATGCCCCTCCTGGCTACTACTATATTTACAATCTTGCTACCAGACCTCACAGACCAGTCGACGTTGATCCCCATGCAATTAAAGGCCTTAGCTTAGCTTTTGATCCATCAAAATCACCTTACTATAAACTTATCTCTGTTAAAGCTGCTGATGCCGAGTTCTGCTATCAAATTGATGTTTATGATTCCAGGTCATCTTCATGGACCGTTGTCATAGAGAATTATAATGCACCAATGGATGTGATTTCATTCAATGGTGTTTATTGGAACAATTCCATTCATTGGGTTATAGGGGGTTGGACGATTTGATTTACTTTGATATTGATAAGGGTGTGATAGGTGAAGCTCCTGAGGTTCCGGGAATTCACATGTCGAGGTTTAGCCATTTCACGCCTTTACTTGTGTAATCTGGTGGCTATTTGCATTTCATTATGAGTGACGGGTCTAAATTGAGTGTTTTTGAGATGGAAAGAGACTATTCTAATTGGACTATAAAGTATCACGTTGAACATGGTGGAATTTCATATGATGCCTTTCGGGATGTTACTGTGCTTGGTATTGTGCGGAACCAAAATGAAGTAGAGACAATCGTGCTGTTTTGTTTTTCAGGAACAAACGCTATAATTCATTATGATTTTTCAGAAATTAAAATGTATGTTTTATATCTGTTCTTCCTCTCTCACCAAAGACGCAAGCATTTTTTTCAGAGATCTGTAAATGTATAAATATTGTGCTAATGTTAAAAGTAGAATTCAGCCAATGCAGAACATGTCTCTATATCCCAGGTATCTGTAAATGCATATGCATCTAACTGTGATTCTATGTTATGGATTTACGACTATCAGACCAAAGGCCTTTCTCTTCTTTGATTGTCATGGGATGGGATATTTTATCCACTTTCAAAGAATCAATAGATTCCTTTTCGGGAGCGATTCATCCTTCCCAAACGTAGCATACAACTCTCCGTTGTACTTCACTCTCTAAGTGTTGCTTGTTCCCCCTCTTCATTGTATTTGTTTTTTGATTGTGAGATAACTCCGATGAGCAGAAAAAGGAAACCAAAGGGGTGTTGTCTTCACAATGTAGAATAGCACAATATACAGGCCCTATTTATGAATGTAGTGAGCTAAATAGCTCCATCTGGTCATGTATGTCATCTTGTCATTGTATTAGTTTTTTGCTTTGCTACCACTTGGTCTGATCTAGATTGTGGATGTGATCTGTTAAACGGACATCTGGTTGATACGCTTCCATTATTTTTAGAGCCTCTTTATATGACGGGACTTGGTCTGTGTGAGAAAGACTCTTAACTTTTCTGAGTATTGTTTCCTTAACGTTCTTTGTATTTTTATCTAGGGCTTCGATCTGTTTGGTTATTTTTGTTGCAACTGCAGTTGTTTCTAGTTCATACATCCAAAGCTATGCAAAGTATTCCTTTTATTTTTCTTGAAAAGAGATCAACTTATGATGTCTGCGAATATCCCTGCAATAAGAATATGCTACACTTCATCAATTATATACTTTTCGTTATAATGAGCTTGGAAGTAATCGATAGCAATCCATCTTCCTCCAGTACACATCTAACGATTACAACAAATAGCTAACAAAAGGATAAATTTATTGCGTCTCGCTTTCCACAAATGGGGGAGGAATGGTATTCTACACGCCCAGTGTAGAATACTGTGAATGGAATTGGAGAGAATAACTTATATATTATTACTCAAAGAATATAATGGTATAAATACATGTAGAGGATAAGCTAACTATGGTAACTAAATATTTAAATCCCTACAAATCTGTTATGCTATCATCTATATTCACTATAATGATTGTAATGATTCTGTAACACTCTCCCTCAAGCTGGAGCATAGATATTGATCATGCCCAGCTTGCTACAAAGGTAATCAACTTGAGTTCCATTCAACGCTTTTGTGAACAAATCAGCTAGTTGCTCTCCTGTCTTCACGTAGCTAGTGGAAATCACGTTTTCCTGAATCTTCTCACTAATAAAATGACAGTCAACCTCAATATGTTTAGTTTTTTCATGATACACCGAATTTGAGGCAATATGAAGAGTAGCTTGATTATCACACCAGAGTTTTGTTGGTGCATGACGCTTCAACCCAATTTCAGTTAAAAGATGAAGTATCCATATAATTTCTCATGTGGACTGCTGTTACACCTCGTGTTTTCGTGCGTTGTCGTATCGTAAGGTTGCTAACATGGTAAGAAGGTTTGTTTTTTTAGGTATTTAAACAGTATGATAGTCGTACGTTAAGTTTTGAAGTCAAATGAGTTGTGATACGGAAGTCAACAAAGGTCGTCGCAAGTTACGTCTGTAAATTTCACTGAAATTTGGGTCAGATGTGAAAGAGCTTTTCTCTAAATATACTTGGATTTATGGGGTGATCCACCTATAAAATCGAATGTCTATGAGTCTAGTTTCCAGCGCATTTAACCGTTTGTCGATACGACATCTGAGCAGAGAGAAATTCGCATTTCCGTACAAGGGTGCAAACTGCCACAGGGCAGTGGGCCCAACTTAAGTGATATAAATAGAGCCCCCAACGTTTTAGGCCCTCATTTTTCATCAATATTAAACCCTATAACAGCCCTTATACTCTCCCATCAATCATAACTAAGTTCAAAGGCAAATCAAGTGATTACAACACAAGGAATCACATGACAATCATGGAATCGTAGATTTCTCGTTGTTTTGATTTTCGGAAGAAAGCTTCATCTTGAAATCTTAAGTTGCAGAGTATTATTCAACTTCTGAGGTATGATTTAACCTTCTCTTCATCTCTTTGAGCCTTACAAGTAATTAAACCTAGAATTTAGGTAGAAACCCCCATAGAATAAGCTTTTGCAACTCTTATGAACTCTTATGGACTTGGCTTGATTGTTGGGCTGTTTTATATAGTTTTAACATGTTTCTTGGAGTTATGGTGGTATGGATAGGATCGTACTGATGAGGGGAAGTAGAAAAGTAAAATTTTGTAGCGTTTTACGGGATAATTGAGCTACAAAAGTGCCTACGAACTTATGCTCGCGAGTTGTTTGCTTAAATGTCTAAGTGAAGATTTCCATGAGCTATGAGTTTCATTTTGATCTTGAATAGTTCGTTTTGTGTAGGTAGTCGTTCATAAGGTATTCAAGGACCCGGAAGACGCATATAGCTCTATCAACGAGGTATGTAGGGTCCTTTATATCTTTTGGCATGACTAGAACTCGAACGAACGTTTATTAGATTGTTTCATCGAATTCGAACTGCTCCACTTCAAATTGATAAATATGATGAAATCTGCCCTTTTCTCATGAATAACTCACATCGAAGAAGATTTAAGTATTCTCATCCTTCCTTGTTCGTCGCTCAAAGAGAATTAAAAATTCTATTGTTCGTTCTTTTACCGACGTTCATATTGATCATGGTTACTGATAGCTTGAACATGATGTCTACTTCAAACAAATCCATACTACGTAACTTCCATGTTTCTTGTGTTGGTTGTCTCATAATTGGAAACCAAAGAACGTAGGGACAATAACGATAATCGAAGGATAACGACGATAGGTCACTTCGACTCTTGTCATGATATCTCTTCTGAGGTCGGTCTTGCATTGCACTTATATATATGTGTTTATTTTCATCACCGAGCTGCTCTATAGTCGGCCGGGTAGGCACTTATATGTGCACCTAGACATGTTTCTTCTTTACCGAGCTGTGTTGTAGGTGGCCGGGTAGGCACGTAGCTGTGCATCGCCACTAATCAGTTGGGCAGAGATGATGTTGTGATGATGAGCTCACCCGACAGAGGGATTTATTATTATTGTTATATGATATGATATATACCTCCACAGTGAGGAATGATTTTACGAGCACACATTTACATTTATATTGTGGTTATGGTCGCCCTCAGTGGCTTTGAACAGAGTTTCAGGTTATTTGTAAATCTTTTCTCATATTATTTACATTATTTGTGCTTGTGCTTACCGCCCTACATATTCAGTACATATTTCGTATCGACGCCTTTTTTGTCTTATTTGTGTGTTTATGCCCACAGTGCTTGATAGACAGGTCGGCGTGCCTCCGCGGTAGGACACCGAGATCAACGGTTGAGTGTCGCACTCCACTTCTTCGGAGTTGCTGGTTGTGAGTCTATAGGTACAGATGCATATGTATATGTATAGTTTTGGGGTATGTCGGGGCCCTATCCCAACCTATTGATATTGTGTTGCTCTTTTAGAGGCTTGCAGACCAGTTGTCAGTATATATATGTTTTGCTTGGCCTTGTCAGCCCCATGTACAGTTGGCATGACCGTGATATAGTCTTGTTGGTCTTGGCTATATATATATCTATAGGTTGTTGTTGGGTTCTTCTGCGTGCAGGATTATACATTTGGTTCTTGTTAATGTCATATTGCAACCTTGACGGCCTATTATTCATGTTACATGTCACAGATGCCATGGTTGGTTCGCTCGGGCCTTCGGCTGCTGAGTGCCGGCCACACTCCCCAAGGTTGGGGTGTGATAAACTTGGTATCAGAGCAGGTCTGTCCTAGGGAGTCTGCAAGCCGTATCTAGTAGAGTCTTGGTTATGGGTGTGTTGTGCACCACACTTATAAATACGAGGCTACAGGATATTTAGGAAAATTCCCTTCTTCTTGATCTAGATCGTGCGATAGAGCTGATCCGTAAGTTTTCACTTCTAACCTTTATTTTTTTATATTCTCAGTGATGCTTACCACTACTAGACGACAGATGGCTATGCAATTTATACAGAGATTGGATGACGAGGCGGGGGGAGGCATCAGTCAGGCGCCGCTCGCTAATTTGGATCAGCATGAGCCTCAGAACAAGGCTGACTCTCAGGCTTCTGGAGCAGCACCTCCACCCCCTCTTGGGGGGTAGAGGAGAGCCGATGTACCTCCGGTTTCTCCTCCCATTGCACCTGATCAGGATTTGGATATGTGGAGCGCAGTCTGGGTTATTTACTAGACTTGTGGCCTCTCAAGCCCACCATCAGGCTCCAGATACGAGTGACAGAGCAGTGAGTGCAAGGGCACGAGACTTCATTTACTTGTCACCTCCAGAATTTATAGGGACAAACCTGAATGCTGATCCACAGGATTTCTTAGATCGTATGCAGCAGACTCTGAGGCTTATGCGAGCTGCGATGCGAGTCGGTGGAAGCTTGCTTCTATAGGCGGCAGGATGTTGCTATAGATTGGTATGAGACTTGGAAGCAGTCCCGAGGACCCCGTGCTCCACCGGCGACATGGAGAGAATTTTCTGAGGCATTTATGCAGCAGTATCTACCTATTGAGATTCGTCGTGCCCGACAGGATCGATTTCTGCGTTTGGAGCAAGGTAATATGAGTGTTAGGGAGTATAGCATGCAGTTCAACTCTATGGCCAGATACGCTCCTACTGTTGTAGCTGATATGACCGATCAAGTGTACCGGTTCGTGGGTGGTTTAGGACCGCATTTGATCAATGAGTGTACCACAGCTGGTCTGAATTTGGGAATGGATATTGCTCGCATATAGGCCTATGCACAGAACTTAGAGGATCGGAAGAGGCAGCAGAGGGTTGATCGAGAGCGGGATAGAGGTCAGCATAAGAGGGCTCGATCTGCGAGTGATTCGGGGAATTTCAGAGGTGGACCTAGGCCGCAGTTTTCTAGACGTTCATCTTATCCGGCAGCCAGTGCACCACCGCAGTTTCAACGTCAGCGACATGATTGGACCACTTATTCTGGTCAGAGTCAAAGTTCGCGGACATTAGGCCCGCAGTTTAGAGGCGAGTCTAGCCAGACCAGGCCTCCGGTACCCCGTTGTGATCGATCTGGTAGGGCTCATTTTGGGATGTGTCGTCAGGGTGCTAATGTATATTATGCGTGTGGACAGCCGGGTCATATTATGAGATATTGTCCGAGGGGAGGCGGAGGTGGTATGGCTCAGCCAACAGCATTTGCAGCAGCTTCTTCTTCTTCAGTGCGCCCTTCTGGGCAGAGTATGCAGACATCGACTGGCAGGGGTAGAGGCAGAGGAGGAGTGTCTAGTTCAGGCGGTCAGCAGAACCGTATATATGCATTATCGGGCCGTCAGGACTTAGAGTCATCTCCGGATGTGGTTACAGGTATATTATCCGTCTTTTCCACTAATATGTATGCCATGATAGATCCCGATTCTACATTGTCGTATATTTCTCCGTTTGTTGCTAGGAGGTGTAATAAAGGGCCTGAATTATTACGTAAGTCATTTGAGATATCTACGCCCATGGGTGAGCCTATGATAGTTAGACGGGTATATCGAGATTGTGATGTGATGATTTATGACCGTCATACGTTAGTTGATTTGCATGAACTGGAGATGGTTGATTTTGATATTATTATGGGTATGGATTGGCTGGCTTCTTGTCATGCTAATGTAGATTGCCGGACGAAGATTGTTTATTTTAATTTTCCAGGCGAGCCTGTTATTGAGTGGAAGGGCAATGTTGCAGCGCCAAAAGGGAAGTTTATTTCTTACCTTAAGGCTCGGAAGATGATTGCGAAAGGATATATTTACCATCTGGTGTGAGTGCAGGATGTGGAGGTAGAACCTCCAACTCTTCAGTCGGTTCCTATTGTTAATGAATTCCCCGATGTATTTCCTGATGAACTTCCTGGCCTTCCTCCCGAAAGGGAAATCTTCTTTGCTATTGATGTACTTCTAGATACTCAGCCTATATCTATTCCTCCGTATAGAATGTGTTATAACCCGTAATTTTACACAATTGGAAAATTCGAAATAGTTGTGACTTGTAAGAAATAAGGCCACATGTTGATTTGATTTAATATATATGTTGTTCATGAAAAAAATATTGCCGCGGAAATATGGAGGAAGGTCAAGGGCAAAAATGGGGAATTTTGAAAATTTATTTCGGGAATTTTAAAATAAGACCCGCAACAATTTGGGCCTAAATGAAATGAAATGAAAAAAAAAAAAAGAAAGAAGGGCCCAATTCAAGGTGGTGGACGGCCAACTACATGGCCTAAGTCCACAATTAAATGAAACCCATGTATTATAAAGCAAAGAAGGGCCATGAACCTTCTACACATTTGACCATTCAAGAAAAACAATTGAGAGCAAAAAAAAAAGGGGCCATTCGGCCATTGAAGGAGAAAAGAAAAAAAAAAAAAAATTTTTGCCCATCAATCTTGATCCAAAATCTTAACTTTCTAGAATTCCTCCTAAGTTGGAAACCCTCTTCAATGTGATACAAATTTGGAGGCAAGAAAGTACTTTTTTTTTTACAAAGTGGAGAATTTGGAAAAGGTAAGGATTCTACTCTTTTTAGCTTGGAAGAATTTTATATATATGTTGTAGTATGTGGGAATGAATGTAGAGTATGAAAATTTTGTATCATGGGTATGTGTGTGTGTGTGGCCGAAAATGGGTGTTGATGGAGAGGGATGATCAAATTTTATTTATTATGAAATTGTGTTGTAATGGCCTTTTTATGTAAATGGAAGAATAATGGTTCAAGTTGGCATGAGAATTTATTGCAAGTTGTTATAGGAAATTATGTGATTTTTTACATAGTTTTTATGTAATTATGGAAGTGGAGTTCTAAATGTGAATTGTTGTGTTGTTGGTGAATTTGGAAGGATGCTAGTCCAAATTAGCATGAAAAATTGGTTGTTAAGTTGTTGTAGGAAGTTTTGGTAATTTTATTGTAGATTTATGTAATTATGGAAATGAAATTGTTAGGGTGCAAATTGTGATTGTTGTTAATGAAATTGGAAGATAAAAAGGTGTTGTGAGTATTTATGTCGAAAATTAGAGGTTTCGGATGAATTATGGTTTGGGTGGGAATTTTGTATATTTTGTAAATATTTTGTAGAATGATAGGAAATGCTCCCGAATTGGATTGGAATGATCTTGATTAGTAATGAATATGAAAATATTGATATTGGTTGAAAATGCGAAGTTAGATTGGAAGGCTGTCGCATTATGTAGGAAAGAAGACTATTTATGTTAATATGCGTTTTACTTTGATTGTTGGTGTGGTTGGTGTTGTTGTTGGTATGGTTGTTGACATTTGGGCCGAGTTAAATTCTCGGGGTGCCGTATGTATAGGGGAGATGCTTAAATTTACGTGGACAAGTATGAGTTAAGATTGAATTCCTAAAGGCTTGTAATTGACATTTGGTACTTATGACCAATTGTAGATTTTGGAGAAAACGGGATTTGAGCTTGGACAAGCGTAAAGAGCGAATAAGGTATGCGAAGCCTTACCTTTCCTTCTTCCGGCATGATCTTTATGAAATAAGCAAATAACGTGCGTGTATGATTCTAAAGAAATTCTGCTCTTAGAACCACTAGGATGGCTAACGTTATTGATTTCCATAAGCCACTTCGTATGATTATGATGCGTATCCATGATGTCCGACGATGTGTATCTATGATGTCCGAAGTTTGGCCAATATGTTTCCGGATGGCATTTGAGAAACAAATGATCTGACTATAGTTTTGACTTTCCGAAAAAATTAATATATTCGGTTGTTCCATCGAGCCTTTGATATGTTTTGATACGTACGTAAGATTCCAAAGGTTCTATTTGATTTGGTCCATAACGATATACAAAAGATTCTTGACATGGTTACGGCTTTGATTCCCCAAAAATAGCTCTGAAATGCTCGTAGAAGGTTACGTACTTCAAACGATCCTTATTTGTTTCACGATATGTGTATTCTTAACGTCATCAAATTATGATCCTTATGTCTTTCGTACGACTAAATTTCAAAAGTTGGTTTTCAAAAGGGTTTTGTTCTTAAACGATTTTGAAACTACGAACGTCCGTAACTTTCGCAGAAAGGCTCGGATCGCTTTGATATCTTCGCAAATGATTTCATGACGTATAATGACTTAAGATTTCATAGGCGGACCCGGATTGGGTTGACGCTCGCCCGTGGGTCCCGCGACCTTCTATGTTGGTTCTAACGACCTATTTTCGAAAGAATTTAATACGACTATCTTTCCGACCCCCGAGTATGACTATACATTTATTTGCTGAGCCTGAAATGAGGATTTTCACACATATGATTTTGATACGTGGCTATGGTTTCTGAAATTCGGTTTGATATGTTCCCGAGTGATATTCGGAAGGAAACCCGATTTGACTATTGTTTCAGTTTTGAAGTAACAGTTGTTTTGATTATCTTCTTGGGTCTTTGTAAGTGTTTTGCATTGCATGTGGTATTAACATTGGGGTTCCCGGCCGCGGTATATTTATATAATTGTGATATTAACCGGGTTCCCGGCCGCGGTATATTTATATATACTGTGATCTTAACCGCCGGGTTCCCGGCCGCGGTATATTTATATATTTGTGATATTAACCGCCGGGTTCTGGGCGGTATATGTGATATGATAATGTGAGGACATGATGATGTGATATGATATGTTTGATTTTCCCGTATATATGAGACGAAATGGTTCTTTCGAAAAGAAATGTTTTCACTTATGACACTTAGTCCCATTATGGGCCGGATATTATACGCGGCAGCGTTATACATGATTTGTACGTTCGGAGTAAGCGTTTGGGGCATTCTGACTATTATGTTTGTTCTCTGTACCTCGTTTGTACGATTTGTATCTCGGATGTAAGCACACTGGTATTCTCGGTCATTATGCTTGACTTTTACGTACTCCGTGCTTCGGTGATTTTGTTTACGGTATCTCATGCTTTACATGCTCGCACATATTCCGTGCGACCCCCTTTCTTCGGGGTCGCGTTTCATGCCCGCGGTACGACGCCCGATTGAAGATCCGCCGCTTTAGGATACTTACTCTGTCGCTTTAGAGCGCTCCTTTGTTCCGAGCCTACACTTTGGTACGGATTTTTACATTTGTAAATATGTATATATCTATTCGGGGGTACGGCGGGGCCCCGTCCCGTCATATGATTACGTTATTCTCGTTTAGGTCTGTAGACATGTATGTGGGTTGTGTCTAGTTTGTTTGGACGTGTATGCGTGACATGTGTTTTGGGCGGTCCCACTCGCCACGGCAGCCTTGCCGGCTTGCCTGTATATATGTATATTGATCTGTTGGCCCTGCGTGGCCTTTGTTGGTATTTCCTGCGTGCAGGTTTGATTTGGATAGTAAGAAAAACAGAGGAAACTCTGCCCAAATTTTTCTAAAATATTTAGATTATCACCTTACCGGTTTATGTAATATATGAGGTACTGTGTGTTAGTTACGTATGGGTGCCCAGCTCGGGCACTAGTCACGGCCTACGGGGTTGGGTCGTGACAGAATGACCCCTGCTGAATTAAAAGAATTGAAAGCTCAGTTGAAGGATCTTCTGGATAAAGGTTTTATCAGGCCCAGTACTTCTCCGTGGGGTGCACCGGTGCTGTTTGTTCGTAAGAAAGACGGTTCGTTGAGAATGTGTATTGATTACCGTCAGCTCAACAAGGTGACTATTAAGAACAAGTACCCTTCCCGAATCGATGATTTATTTGATCGAGTACGGCGCGAAGTACTTTTCCAAGATCGATCTTCGGTCTGGATATCATCAGTTGCAAGTCAAAGAGCAAGATATCCCGAAGACAGATTTTCGGACCAGATATGGCCATTATGGATTTCTTGTCATCTCCTTCGGTCTCACTAATGCGCCAGCAGTTTTTATGGATTTAATGAATCGAGTCTTCAAGCCATTTCTTGACATCTTTGTGATTGTGTTCATTGATGATATTCTGATATACTCTAGGTCAGGAGCGGAGCATGCATATCATTTGCGAGTCGTATTGCAGACACTGCAACATCATAGGTTGTATGCTAAATTCTCTAAATGCGAGTTTTGGTTGAATTCGGTGGCGTTTCTTGGACATATCGTCTCAGATGAGGGCATCAAGGTGGATGGTCAGAAGATCGAGGCAGTAAAGAATTGGCCGAGGCCTCTGACTCTACGGAAGTTCGTAGTTTCTCGGGCTTAGCTAGCTATTATCGGAGGTTTGTGGAGAATTTCTCTTCTATTGCTGCACCCTTGACGAAATTGACACATAAAGCAGCTAAGTTTCAATGGTCTGATGCTTGTGAAAGGAGCTTTCAGGAATTGAAGAGTCGATTAACGTCGGCGCACTCGTTCGGCACTTCTGAGGATCGAAGGCTATATGGTGTACTGTGATGCGTCGAGGGTTGGATTGGGGTGTGTTTTGATGCAGCACGGCAAGGTTATAGCATATGCTTCAAGGCAATTGAGGAAGCACAAGCAGAATTACCCGACTCATGATCTCGAGTTGGCAGCCGTTATAGTTGCCCTGAAAATATGGCGTTATTATCTTTATGGAGTTCATGTTGATATTTACACAGATCATAAGAGTTTGCAGTATATATTCAAGCAAAAAGAGCTGAACTTGAGACAACGAAGGTGGCTAGAATTACTGAAAGACTATGATGTTGATATCTTATACCATCCGGGAAAGGCGAACGTTGTAGCTGATGCGTTAAGTCGTAAGTCCATGGGCAGTTTGAAACATGTGGGAGCTGATAAGCTAGAGATGACCAAGGATCTATATCGATTGTCCAGTCTGAGTGTGCGGTTACTTGACACAAGTGACGAGGGTGTTGTGGTTCATAAAGCTGCGGAGTCATCATTAGTAGCTGAAGTGAAAGCACGACAGTTTGAAGATCCCGAATTGGTCAAGATCAAGGAAGGCATCTCTTATCAGAAAAAACAATTGTTCGAGATATCAGATGATGGAGTTCTTAAATATAAAGGTCGATGGTATGTACCTAATGTTGGGGAACTTCGCAAGCAAATTATGACAGAGATTCACCAATCTCGGTATTCGGTTCATCCCGGTTCTACTAAGATGTACCATGACCTTCATCAGTTATATTGGTGGAATGGCATGAAGAATGACATTGCTATATTTGTGGCTCAGTGTCCGAATTGTCAGCAGGTTAAGGTTGAACACCAGAAACCTGGTGGATTTCTTCAGAATATCGAGATCCCAACATAGAAGTGGGAAGCTATTAATATGGACTTTATTACAGGATTGCCCAGTTCTCGTCGGAAGTTCGATTCCATCTGGGTTATTGTGGACAGGCTTACAAAATCAGCCCACTTTTTGCCTGTCAGAACTACGTACGCAACTGAAGATTATGCCAGATTGTATATAAAAGAGATAGTTCGATTACATGGAGTTCTAGTTTCTATCATATCTAACAGAGGTGCGCAGTTTACAGCTAATTTCTGGAGATCTTTCCAAGAAGGGTTGGGTACTCATATTAGTCTTAGCACAGCTTTCCATCCACAGACAGACGGACAGGCCAAACGTACTATTTAAACGCTCGAGGATATGTTACGAGCCTATGTATTAGACTTCAAAGGAAGGCGGAAGATCATTTGCCACTTATTGAGTTTGCCTACAATAATAGCTACCACTCTAGCATACAGATGGCGCCATATGAGGCTTTATACGGGCGGAAGTGCAGGTCCCCTATTGGTTGGTTTGATGTCGGTGAAACAAAGTTATTAGGACCTGAGTTGGTGCAATAAGCGGTAGAGAAAGTTAAGTTAATTCAAGAAAGGTTATTGATGGCTCAGAGCCGATAGAAGTCATACTCAGATAATCGACGTAGAGATCTGAAGTTTGCCGTGGGGATTGGGTATTTTTTAAGGTATCGCCTATGAAAGGCATAATGAGATTTGGCAAGAAAGGCAAGCTTAGCCCCAGGTATGTCGGGCCGTATCAGATCGTGCAGAGAATTGGCCAAGTTGCTTATAAACTTGATTTGCCACCAGAGCTAGAGGCAGTCCATCCGGTATTTCATGTCTCCATACTTCGTAAATGCTTAGGCGATCCTTCTCGTATCACCCCTATTGAGGATAATCAAGTTACTAAGGACTTGTCGTACGAGGAAGTTCCTGTCGCCATCTTAGATCGTCAAGTTCGTAAATTGCGAACTAAAGAGGTAGCTTCGGTTAAGGTATTGTGGTGGAATAATAATGTAGAAGAGATGACGTGGGAGGCAGAAGAAGATATGAAAGCCCGATACCCCCATTTGTTCCAATCTTCAGGTTTACATTGACATCTCTGTACTACGACACTTCCTTTCTTATTTCTATTTCTCAAGCTATATATATGTGTTGCGTTAGGTGCTATTGCTGAGTCAGGTGCAGCGAGTACATCCCGGACCCAGTAGATGACAGTTAAGGTGAGTTATGGCTAACTTATTTTGATTTCTGCATACTTAGATGGTCGTGTGAGGACAAATTGCGATTGTTAAGTTGTTGTATGGCCCTGGGTGGCTTTGGATATTGGTTTGAGCTTCTTGACAGCTTTTGGATAGTCCTGTTTACAGAGGAAGCTCTGCCAAAATTTTTAAAAATTTTGAGAGGGTTGAGATATCCTTCAATATTCGAGGACGAATGTTTTTGAGGGGGAAAGGATGTTACATCTCGTGTTTTCATGCGTTGTCGTATCGTAAGGTTGCTAACATAGTAAGAAGGTATTTTTTTGAGGTATTTAAACAGTATGATAGTCGTACGTTAAGTTTTGAAGTCAAATGAGTTGTGATACGGAAGTCAACAAAGGTCGTCGCAAGTTACGTCTGTAAATTTCACTGAAATTTGGGTCAGATGTGAAAGAGCTTTTATCCCAATATACTTGGATTTATGGGGTGATCCACCTATCAAATCGAAGGTCTACGAGTCTAGTTTCCAGAGCATTTAACCGTTTATCGATACGACATCCGAGTAGAGAGAAATTCGCATTTCCATACAAGGGTGCAAACTGCCACAGGGCGGTGGGCCCAACTTAAGTGATATAAATAGAGCCCCCAACGTTTTAGGCCCTCATTTTTCATCAATATTAAACCCTATAACAGCCTTTATACTCTCCCAAATTTATTCTCCATCAATCACAACTAAGTTCAAAGGCAAATCAAGTGATTACAACACAAGGAATCACATGACAATCATAGAATCGTAGATTTCTCATTGTTTCGATTTTCGGAAGAAAGCTTCATCTTGAAATAACTTAAATTGCAAAGTATTATTCAACTTTTGAGGTATGATTTAACCTTATCTTCATCTCTTTGAGCCTAACAAGTAATTAAACCTAGAAATTAGGTAGAAACCCCCATAGAATAAGCTTTTGCAATTCTTATGAACTCTTATGGACTTGGCTTGATTGTTGGGCTGTTTTATATAGTTTTAACATGTTTCTTGGAGTTATGGTGGTATGGATAGGATCGTACTGATGAGGGAAAGTAGAAAAGTAAAATTTTGTAGCGTTTTGCGGGATAATTGAGCTACAAAAGTGCCTACGAACTTATGCTCGCGAGTTGTTTGCTTAAATGTCTAAGTGAAGATTTCCATGAGCTATGAGTTTCATTTTGATCTTGAATAGTTCATTTTGTGTAGGTAGTCGTTCATAAGGTATTCAAGGACCCCGAAGACGCATATAGCTCTATCAACGAGGTATGTAGGGTCCTTCTTTATATCTTTCGGCGTGACTAGAACTCGAACGAACGTTTATTAGATTGTTTCATCGAATTCGAACTGCTCCACTTCAAATTGATAAATATGATTAAATCTGCCCTTTTCTCATGAATAACTCACATCGAAGAAGATTTAAGTATTCTCATCCTTCCTTGTTCGTCGCTCAAAGAGAATTAAAAATTCTATTGTTCGTTCTTTTTTCGACGTTCATATTGATCATGGTTACTGATAGCTTGAACATGATGTCTACTTCAAACAAATCCATACTACGTAACTTCCATGTTTCTTGTGTTGGTTGTCTCATAATTGGAAACTAAAGAACGTAGGGACTGATTTGAATAGATTTTTGTCGTCTGTCATGTGACTAGAACACGCACTATCTAGATACCATTTACCTTTGGGTTTCTTCGTGTGGTGTTCCTCGCTGGTTTCTCCAATTGCCATGAAGCATATATTTTCCACAACATCTTTTATTTTCTGAGAGTTCATCTTCGCTCCAGCTGCTAAAAGCCCTTTATTTTTGATAGTTCCTGGAGGATTTCCTTCTTGATTCTGAGCACTCAGAGGCAATATGACCATACGTCCCACATTCATAACATTTTCCATCATTTTTCTGTGGATCAGTAGAACTTTTTCCTTTTCAAAAATTTGAGGTTGTTCTTCGATTATTTCTCGATCTCCTCATTGCTTCCACTACAGATCTGGAGATCAGTGCAACTTTATCTTCCTTGAAGTCATCATCATCACTTTCAACCATCTGAGTTTTGAATGCAACCACTTTCTTTTTCTCTTCCTTTTGGTGCCTGTTGATGTGATTTTTCTTAAAGGTCATGAGATTTCCTCTGAGTTCATCATAAGTCATTTTATCAAGCTTTCCATCTTCCAAAATGATAGCTTTGGTTTCCCATGATTTTGGAAGAGATCTAACAAGTTTTCTTACTTGTTGAGCATTGGAATACACAACACCAAGAGACTTTAACTCACAGATTATTTTGCTGAATCTGGAAAACATTGATTCAATGTTTTCATCTTCCTTCATCATTAAATTTTCATACTCATGATGAAGAGCATCAATCTTGTTTTCTCGAACTGTGGATGTGCCTTTATAGGTTACTTCCAGTTTGTCCCACATTTCCTTTGCAGTCTCACAATTTGATATTTTACTATACTCTTCTCCACTGACTGCACAGTACATCAAAGATATAGCTCTGGCGTTTGTAGCAATGACTTCTTGTTGTTCCTTAGTCAAGTCAAACGACACTTCATCAAGTTTCTCTTTATTATCTTTTGCTTCACTAGGGGGAATAGGTTTTGATCCCTTCTTTATTACAACCCATGCTTGGTAGTCAGTTGACATGACAAAGATTCTGAATCTCTCCTTCCAGTGTGCATAGTGCTCACCAGCAAAATAGGAAGGTCTAGTAGTGGAGTGTCCGTCTTGCAGTATTGCTCCAGGGATATGATATCCAGCCATTTGATCTTTTCCTCAAGTGCTGTTAAGCAACTAAGATTGAGTCCAGGCTCCGATACCAATTGAAAGTGCAAGAGAGGGGGGGGGGGGGGGTGAATTGTAATCTTTTTTCTTTTAGAGAGTCGACTATATAGAACACCTAGTCGACTATGATAATTATAACTGTAAAGTAAATGCAAAAAGTAATTGACACATAATGTTTATACTGGTTTAGATTCGATGTGAATCCTAGTCCAGTCCCCTTAGGTTGCAAGGGTGATCTCTGCAGCTCTTTAATGTGAATCTTGGTACAAGGAATTGGTTTGAATGGAGCTCCTCTGTCTACACTCAAAATCTCGTAATTTTGTGTTACAAAGTCTCACCAACTGAAAATTACTCTCTCCTCTTTTTTTTTTGTTTACACAACAACTCTCAATTTGAATTACAATGCTTATGAAAAGTAGAGCAAAGACTATGTGAAGGTTGAGACAAAGTACAAGTTGTGCGTCTGAATGAGCCAGTATTTATACAAGTGACATGAGGTTGTCGTGGCTCTTCCAAGCAGAGAAAGCAACCAAAGAGATTTGATCCTTGCAAAATAGGAAGATTGAGGATCCTTATTTTCCAAGAATAAAGCAAGAGCTTTGATGATGATTGATCTTTTCCTTGTGTTTTTGGACGACTTTATACCTGATTATCTTCCTTCCTTTAAAGAATCCTTGTTTTACTAATCAATACTCAATTATCTCCTTCCTTTTAACGATCCCGTGATTTGCCTTCAAATTATTTCCTTTCCTTGTGCAGAAGGTCTCATGGTACTTGATTGCCAGTGGTAGTTTCCTTTTAATGACCTCTTCTTCATTAATGCAGATATCATGCTAGCTTGATCCATTCATGAGATCATAGGCCGAACTGTTGCAGTGTTAATTGCTTGGGCCTTGAGTATTTTCCTTGCATAGTAATATCGGTTGTCATCATTAAAATATTAACATTAACACTTGATACCATGTGAATGGAATTGGAGAGAATAAGTTATATATTATTACTCAAAGAATTCAATGGTATAAATACATGAAGAGGATAAGCTAACTATGGTAACTAAATAGTTAAATCCCTATAAATCTGCTAAATCCCTACAAATCTGTTATGCATCTATATTCACTATAATGATTGGAGAGAATAAGTTATATATTATTACTCAAAGAATTCAATGGAATTCAATGGTATAAATACATGAAGAGGATAAGCTAACTATGGTAACTAAATAGTTAAATCCCTATAAATCTGCTAAATCCCTACAAATCTGTTATGCATCTATATTCACTATAATGATTGTAATGATTCTGTAACAAATACCATAATGATTGTAATGATTCTGTAACAAATACCAAGTGAACCCCAAAAAGATTCGAAAACACGGACCCTGTATTGTTGCCACAGAAAATGGCAAGACGAAATGATTAGTATGTAAAGCCTCATGATTTTTAGGCGTAAAATGTCGATGATAGCGAGCTCAATGGCAAAATTAAGGTGTCCCGGGGATTATAAGAATCAATACAATCCAAACGAAGTGTTTAGTGCTATGCCAATATGTATAGAATGAACCAGAAGTGATTTAACATGGGAAAAAATAATCAAAGGATTTAACAAAAAAAAGAAGAAGGAAGAGAATGAAAAAGAATAAATTTTATGAATTATGGGCCAAAGCCGGCTATATATGAGCTTCAACAGAAGCTCCTAAAAAAATGACACAACAGAAAAGCTTTACAAGCTTTCTTCCAAAAACACAAACGCATTGAGTCATGACTAGTATTATCATTTTTGCGGATTATTTGAGATGCTTTTGTGTTGTAATAGTTGGATGTTTCTAGTTATATCATATTTCTGTTTTAGATTATTTCTTAAATATCTTGAAAATTCGTTGTCATATAGCGAGTGTTCGTTTGCCTAACGGGGATATTGGGTGCCATCATGGCTTGGGTGAGTTGGTGTCAAAATAAGCCCAAAGTTAAATGACCCGCCCAATTCGTTCAGATTTTTATGGGTTGACTCAAGATAATTTAAAATTGGGCTAAATTGTAACCCATTCAAGCGTGACCCATTTAAAATGATTGTCAGCTTAGCCCAGTTTAATCATCAAATTCAATCCACTTTCTATCTTCACTAAGTCAAGCATTCATCACTAAGGTAAGCATGACCCATTTGCTCCATCTACTCCTACATAACACTTGCTAGGGGCGTACAAAGTAAACCGATAAACCGCACCAAACCGATAAACCTCACCAAACCGATAAACCGAGAAAAAAACTCGACTAGTGGTTTGGTTTGACTTGGCTTGGTGTTGGAAAAAAAAACCCGACCATAATTGGTTTGGTTTGGTTTAGCTAAAAAAGGTCAAATCAAACCGAACCAACCCGACATTACATCTATTCAATTTTTAAAATATTTTATACATAAAAATATTTATTTGTAATGTAATTTATAAATATTTCTTAATTTTTTTCATAGTTTTTCATCTATTATCATATTATTCAAGCTTGAACTTAGGATTTTGAATGTGAATAAGTTTTATATCCTATGGATGTTAGTAACTCATATAAAGTCCAAACCAAAACCAACTCAACACGAATACTAACAAAAGAATTTCAATTTACCCATAGAAATGACAATAATGTTGGATATCTATTGTTTAGTTTTGCTTAATTGGTTTAGAGAGTGAAAATACAGAACTTAAGCTTTTTTTTCTTGTCATGTAAATTAATACTTATTAGCCGTACTTATTTTAGCATGACTTAGTGTTTTTAGATTATGGTAATTTTCTTTATGGCTTATTAATTAGCAATATTTATTTTAACTGATTTTATTATCTTTTGTTGAATATTTTAATACAATGTCATCACTCTTCTCACATTTTGTGTTATCTTCTTATGAAACACCTTAATTACATAATTGTATCTTACTAGGACTAAAGAAATATTTGACGTAAAAGTTATATGTTTTGTATCAAGATTATTCCGAAAAAAAAAAAAACTCGAATAACCCGAGAAAACCCGAGGTTGAAAATCCCGAATTTTATTGGTTTGGTTTGGTTTGGTGTATCAATTTAAAAACCCGACGCAATTGGTTTGGTTTGGTGTTTAAGAAATTCGAACCAACCCGGTCCATGTACACCCATAACACCCGCGCACCCTAACCCACCACCCATTCTCCAAAAAATATATAATTTTTTTATAAAAAAAAAAACTTTAAAAAAAAAAAATTGGTTTTTTACACCACCCCCCACCCCTTGCGACCCCCCAGCCTCCAAAAAAATTATTATTTTTTAAAAAAGTTTTTAGAAGTTTTTATTTTTATTTTTCACACCACCCCCAACCCCCACCCTAAAAAATAAAAAAAATAAAAAAAAGTTTTTTTAAAAATTTTTACACCACCCATCTCCTGCAACACACCCCACCCCCTTGCGACCTACCTGCCACCACCCTCCAATTTTTTTTAACCAAATGGGCAGGTCATGATCCAACTCATTTCAACCCAGCCCGTTTTAGCGCAAAGTAAATTTGAGCGGGTCATGACCCAACACGATTTTCAATTCAACCCATTTTAACTTCTCCAATTTCAGCCCAACACGCTCATTTGACACCCCTAGTGCTCTATATAAAAAGGGTTGTAATTAGAGATCTCTTTGTCTGATTCATAGTGAAAAACTCTCTCTAAATCTGCACCGAGAACGTAAGCTTAGTCGAACCTCGTGAAATCCTTGTGTTATTTCTTCTTCTCTATTTACTTTAACTGTATACTTCTATGCTAGTTAACCTACAATCTTTTACAATAATAGGGTTTAACAAAATTTTAATTCTGTTGAAAATTTACTGAAGCGACAGAGCTTTCATTTTAGGAACAAGAGATGACTAATTGGTTAGTCTCACACGCGGTGAGTAAGTTATTTTTGAAGTAATCTAAACTATTTAAATCAAATACTCCCGTTTCATCGGTGTCTTAGTTTGATTGAGTACAAAGTTTAAGAATATAATGGAGATTTTTGAATTACGATCTTAAACTAAAGGTAATGAATAATGTATCTAAAATATTCTTTGAATTATTGTTATCTTAATCATATCATGTCATTCCTATAAAAGAGTATCACTAAGGATAAAATAAGAATGTATGAATTAAAACTTACTAAAATAAAAGGTGAATTTTTTTAAATAGACTAAAAAAAAGTTAAGACACATAAATTAAAACGAAGGATTCTTTTTTCTTTTTCGTGGCTAAAAGCTTAATCTAATTAATATATTTATGTGGCTGCCAAACAAATTGACAAGTGTGACTATAAAGTCTTGGGACGTTTTGGCACTTTGGAAGCAGATTTAAACTTCTCAATCTCTTGTGATGTGAAATATGCAAATATCTTTCCACACAAAAAAATATCTGCCCCTAGCCAAAAGGAAGAAGACCTTATTCTTTTTTGCCACTTTTTCCTGTCCCCCCTCCTGCTTCAGAGGACCAAGTAGGAAAAATGCATTCTTCTACTCTGCCCATTCAAACCATTCCCACAAAAAGCATAAACAAACTTCCAAATCCAAGAGCTCCTCTTGCAAATTCATGGAAATACCGTGACAATAATACTAGTAATTCTCTCATATGCAGAGCTCATACTTCTTCAATCACTGACTTTGACCTCTATGATCTTCTTGGAGTTGAGAGTTCATCTAACCAGGCTCAGATTAAGCTGGCCTATAGGATGCTGCAGAAGCGATGCCACCCGGATATCGCTGGACCAACGGGCCATGACATGGCTATTATACTCAATGAAGCTTATGCTCTTCTTTCTGATCCTATTGCACGTATGGCTTACGATAAGGTCAGTCCATATACATGGTGGAAAAAGTAGCAGTCTTGAATGTTTCTTTGCTAAATCATTTTATTTAGTATATAAATCGCTGATATTCCACCCTGATGCGGATCTAGGACATGTACATGTTCTGTGGGTTGAACTGAATCTATTGCTGCCAATTGAACTGTGCATACATAAGCAAAAGAGAGTCTTTTAAAACGTACGCGTATAATAAGATCAGAATCATTTTATTACTCTAAATCCTAAATTCACTGTTGATTCCACCAGTATAACAGGGAGAGTGATTCCACCACAATAATTCTTATTTAGGAGTGCAATAAAAAGTTTATGTACTCTTTTCATCACTCTCCCTGTTACCTTGTATTATCCTAAAGAAGTCAGCTTAAGCTCTTAAAAGACCAAAATCAGTTGATATGTTTTTCTTTTTGATGTTTCTCTTGTAATCAATCCTATTGGTGGAAAATATGATGCAGGAACTGACAAAAATAGCAGATTTAAGGGGCTACACAGGGAAACCTTTATATTCAGCATGGTGTGGTCCAGAGAATGAAGAAAGAGCTGTGTTTGTTGATGAAGTAAAGTGTGTAGGCTGCTTAAAATGTGCTTTATTGGCTGAAAAGACATTTGCTGTTGAATCTGCGTATGGAAGAGCCAGAGTTATTGCTCAATGGGCTGATCCAGAACCCAAAATTCAAGAATCCATAGACGCATGTCCAGTTGATTGCATCTCGTAAGACAAGTTACTTCTTGGGACTTCTAAGATAACTGTTGTTTGATAATCTTTAACTTGCTGTTCTTTCTGACATGTTTTCATAGGGTTGTTGAGAGGTCAAATTTGGCTGCACTTGAATTCCTAATGTCCAAGAAGCCACGAGGCAAAGTTAGAATTGGTGCTGGAAATACAGTTGGTGCTCGCACCTCCAATATATTTGATGATCTAGAAAAATTTCAAAGCAGATATCAAGATGCTCTGAACAAAGCTTCCAAGACAAATCCTGAGGTAAGGCTTTTATTAATAATATATATTAGCATAATTGTTCTTTTGATAAGTCAAATGCGATACAAACAAAAAAAAAAAAAAAAGGAATTTAGTTAGCGTTATGGCAAACCAGGGGAACTTTCGTTTGATCATAGAACTGTTACTATATTTCAGGCTTCAGATGTGCAAAAAGAAGAACGAATGTCAGCATTTCAAGCAATCCGAGCAATGTCAAATTGGTTCTACTGGCAATCACCTGTTGCAGGAACTGCAGAAACGGACCAAGCTTTGGTTCCAGTTAGGAGAAGGCTAATTGAACCCGATGTTAAGAAGCTCAGAGATGCTGCAGCGGCCATGAAAGAGGTCAAAGCAACAGTTAATCAGAGGTGCAACGACGAGTATTGGTCTCCATCAACTGCTGCACTTCCAGAAGTAACAAACACTAGTCTGGTAGATGAAGTTTCCTCGAATGCTTCCTCTCCCAAAGCACCGGTGGAATTCTATGACGAAGTTTTCTCACCTAAGGAGAAACATCAAGACAATCCCTGGCTCTGGAGAGTGCCATTCACAACAGCAACGGCAGCAGCAATTATAGTTTGGATAAAACTTGGAGAAGAAGCGACTGTTACACTCGACGATCATATTGGTGGTCCTCTCCCATTAGACATTGTCAATAGCTCATGGCTGAAGTCCATTCTGGCAGCTGTTACATGGTATATGATTGGTATGGCTCTAGTGGAACTCGCAGGGTCCATTCATAGTTTGTTTGGGAAGGGCAGGAAATAGTGAATTTTCATTCTGGAGGATAAGTTCAGACAGATAAATCTTGTAACATAAATGTAAAGTTATTATATGGTCCAATCAGTTCTTACAGTTATCATCTGGTCTAATCAGTTCTTGTCCCAAGGGCCTCAAAGCCTGCTCATGGAAAAACGAAGCTTCACTTCTGAGATTGTTCCATTTTTAAATGTTTACGAGGTAAAACTCTAAGAGATAACATAGAATGCCCTGATCTGACTGTACACCATTATTGGAACTGCGGATGGAAAATGCTTATTCTCTATAAGTTAGCGTAGCATTAACAGAATTAATTGAAATCAGTACATTGTAGAGAGAATAATAGCTACCTGAATAGTTAAATCATCTCCCTAATTGACTTGTTCACTTGTATCATCTGGCACATACTGAAGCCGAAACCACAATTACAGAAAGGTCCATATAATTGATCATAACATAGTTTTAAGAAGAGTTGAGGTCTTTCCACTTGCAACAAATGGGAAGTTATTATACACTTTTGGAGCTTGACAGCAACTGAGTCAGCTTAATGGGAAATCGTTTTAGCAACTGTATATAACAGTTCAGTCATAAAGTGCAGCATATTCCACAACCAAAATACAATATCAACAAACACTCAGTAACGATACTTGGTAGAGTAATCTTTTGGTGCAATGACCAGACCACGACCCTTTCGTGCACCACGGTACACTGTCTCAACAATATCGATGAACTCTTGTTTATCTTTGAGTGCCCAGTTGATCTTGTTATTGTTTCCAGTGCCAAGATCAATCATGATGTGCTTGTTCCTGAAGAAGAACATGATAGTGGATGGATCGTACAACTCGTACATCGTGTTAAAATCAGGGACCTCTGTGATGTCCACCAGGTATATGACAGCAAAATTCTTTAATGTATCTGCAACTGAAGCCAGCACCTCATCCATCTGAAATGCCAGAAGAAATAACCAGCTCAAACCAAATATAGTTTTACAAATTTTATAGCAAGGGGAAAATGAGAATAAATATAAAACAAAAAAGAGAGGGCATGAGAGAGAATAAATACGCCACTGTGACTCCAACTCTCCTCACGAGAAGAGAGAAGCCAAATGATGTTACGTTACTGCAAAGTAATGAATCAATTAAAAATACCACTATTGCCGATATTAGCAACAACCTGCCAACCACCCAAAAAAGGAGAGGTCTGGGAAGATATCACTAACAGCGGATGTGAGAAGATACTGAAGTGGAGAACCCAAAAAAAAAAAAAAAAGTTAACAGCAGAATAAACAATCTACATCCAATTAAACTGGACAGTCACTGACTAAAGCACCTGTTCTGACAGTACCTGACATTAATCAGGTTTTCTGGTGGAAACTAACGTATGCCAATCTGGTATAGGAGCTGTATTAGGAAAAGACTAATAGCATTTCTGAGTAAGCTCAAGCACCTAGAGACCAGAAAAATCTAAATATGAGAAAGAGTTTATGACAACACTGAATGCTGTAGAAAAGTGGAGGCGGTATCTGCATTATAAGAACTGATCACCATACCCGAAGTATTTGGTGGAACAGAAGGTCATTACTGCTATTTAACAAAAAAGGCCCACTAAGCTACTTGGTTTGGGTTGTGAGATCCAATACAAAAGGGAGCTGAAAATAGAGTTGTTGATCCGCTCTCAAAGAGAAATGAGGATACAAAGAGACTGAAGGAAGGTTACAGGCCATAAGTCACTGTACCTACTTGGATACAAAAGAATCAACATCAGTATGAAGGAGCAACAGACTACAGACCTAATTACTTAGTTCACTCTACAGCCTCAGAGCAGTGGAGCTTACAATCTGTAGTACCAAGAAGAGAAGAAAAATTGCATGTTGGAAATACAGGAAACTTAAGGCATCAAATACTCAAGCAACTACATGACTCACCAGTAGGTGGACCCTTGTGTCAAGTAGGCAAATTTAGATTTAGGAGCATTTCCTCAGATGAGCTTAACGAAAATGTGAAATCGAATATGAGCTGTTGGGAAGTGCACCAGAGAAGCAAGAAAGGAAACATACTATCTAGGGCTTCTATAACTCTTCCCCATTCCTGACCAAGCTTGGAAGCAGAGCATATTTGTGCAGACTTTATAGAGGTCTAAATCACAAGGAAAGAGCGTCATCTTTGTGGTAGTAGACAGGATGACTAAGGGAGTACAGAAGCTAAATTGAACTCCTGATACAATCCTTTCTGATAGAGACGGTAAATTTTTGACTGACTGCTGGCAGGAATTATTACATTAAGTTAATGGGAACACAACTATGTTAGCATAGCTTATCCCCATCAATCATTTGGACAGACGTAGAGAGTGAATAGATGTACTGATACCTATCTGAGATGTCTGACAGCTCATAGGCCCAGTGGGAGCAATGGCTTGGTTTAGCTAAAGTGATACAATTCAAACTTCCATCACTTTTTGAATTTCACACCATTTGAAATATGGTATGTGTATTCACCTCTCAAGATATAAATTGGACCTCATTAGAAGCTTATATACCAGCAGCAGTGGATTTCTTAACCAAAAGGCAACAGACACAGCAGCTATTGAAAGACAATCAAAAGAAGAGCACGAGAAAGAATGTCATTTTATGCAGATACGCCACAAATCTGAATGAGAATTTATAGACAGACATTAAGAAAATATAAATTATCCGGAAAATTTAAGTTCAAGTTGTATGGCCATTCAAGGTTCTGGAAAGGGCAAGGTGCCATTCAGATCGGACTTACCCTTACCCTTCTGACCCTAGTGCACCCTTTATTGCATATATATGTGTGCTCAACGAAGATGGTCAATTTGTGGTTCAACCAGTAGCAATCTCGCAGAGACAGTGGGTCAAAAGGGGGAACTTGGAAGTGGCAAAGGCGCTGGTGCAATGGTCGAACTTACCTCTAGAAAACTCCAACTGGGAGATTTCAATTTCACCTAGGCCAGGTTACCAAATTTTGCTGCTAGTTCTTGAGGACAAGAATTTATTTCAGGGGGTTGGATTGTAATATGTCAATGTAGGGAAGTCGAATTATCTAAAAAGAGAAGTCAAAGTAGACATGAAACATAACCAACTGCTGAGATTAGCATTTCATTACTGAGCAGAAACTTCTTGAATTGATCCTAGCTAATTTAAAAGAAGCAGCAGCTGGAGGAAGGGAGGCAGTTATAATGGAATTCTGGTATCCCCTTCCTCCTCACTCTCTCATTTTCCTCTCTTCATCTTCATTTGTTCGCTTGAACTCTTCTTCTTCCTCATTCTTCTCTTCTCCATTCTCCTAATCTTTTCATTGTAATCGATTACGACCTATTATTCTTCAATGATCGAGCTCTCACTATGTTTTGTCTTCTTTAGTTATTTCTACATTTCAGCTATAAATTCAGTTGTTATTGCTTATGATAGTTGCAAGTTGCAACTAGTACTAGCAATTAAGACCCATTTTTTGGTAACCCACCCAAACCGCCTATATTTAAACAGTTTGGGTATTGTGATATTAAAATGGGCCAACTATGGGTTGAGCCCATATTTTACCCACCTAAAATTGGGCAGTTCACCGGTTAAATAAAGGTCACTGTCATTCACGGGTAAAAAATTGCCTTCTTTTTGCTGGAAAGCGATACAAGGCCAGCGGTCTCTCTTTCTTCAACTTCCACCAGCGTCTTATTCGCAAAGCTTGCTAGACGTGGTGAAACTTTCCTCAAAGCTACTTCCTGTTTCTACTTTCTCTTTCCAAAACCGAATCTCCACTTAAGGGCCTTGCTCATCGTTTCAATCTCAAAATGGTGTTGTCATCGACTGCAAACAAAAAGTAAAACCCCTTGGTCAAAGCTACTTCATTTCTTTTGTTTATGAATTGAACTTTTTGAAAGCCTTGGAGGAGAGTTACATGGTGGAATAGTCGAGGTGTCCACAAGCTGGCCCAGACACCAGTGTTACTAAGAAATTCACCTTTTGAAAGTTGCTCCCAAAATGAATGGAGAAATAGGTTGAACAGTAAAACTCCTTTCTTATCATTTCCTTTGTTACAGATTTTCAATTCGATTTCTTGAAAGTCGCGAACTAGATGAAACAAGAAAATGAGCCAAAATGGCTTTAACTAAACAGCTTTTCACCCAGTCCACCTTTGACCCATCTAAAACATGGGCGACGCCGCGACGGGGTGTGGATGGTTATGTCCAGCGTCTGAATCCAACCCAACGTGCCCATTTTTCCTCCACTACTGGTCATTGACCGTAGAAATTACAGCTAGACTTGAAATCGGATTTAGATTCTCGGGTTAATTAGTTGTCTTTCAACTAGTTATATTAGTCCACCCAAAAGTTTTCTTTGGTTAACTTAAGTCCTAAGCGGCTATAGATGTATTAGAAAGCCACTTGGGGTTTTATGAGAAGGTTTTTTTTGATTAAGCACCGGGTGTCCGAGTCTCTTTGAGCCCCGACTAATCCCGGGGGTGCACAGGCCCTTGGCAAGGAGTTTCCCGCAAGTGCACCACGGGTAATTCAGGGTTTCCCCAGTCCGATGGCCCTCAGAAATTGTTTGCACCCAGCGGGTTTCGAACTTGAGACCTTGAAAGGGAGCACCCCAAGGGTTTTATGAGAAGGTTTTCACTGAAGAAAAAACTGTTTTCAAGTCATACGCCTATGACTACACCATTGGGTTGGCTTACGAATGGAGGATGGAATTATGTCGATCCATCCAGAAATGCTCACCCAACACGGAATTCACATGCCTATTATTTACCAAATCGGGTTATGATGGTGCAGGGTTCAGCAGTGATTCACTGCTATCAGTAACCTTAAATGGAGCAGACGGCTTTCTCATGTCTGGTATCAGTAACCTTAAGACGGTTGTGACATTTCTCATATGTTCACCAATACTTGTTGGGACCCATATTAACCTACTTACAAGTGGAGCTACTACAGCTGCTTGTAGCATTTGATGGCCTTAAAAACAATGACATCTACAACCTTTCATGAAAAATCCACCGGTTGGGTGCAAGTTGATTATCACTATACGATTCATTTCCAACCTTGAGGACAAGGTCACCTAATGAGGATTGGATGTAGCAATTACAAGTAGATTAGGAATCAGATTTATATGCTCGGGTTAATTAGAGGTCTTCCAACTAGTTATTTTAGTCTCCAAAAGTTTCATTTTATTAACTTAAGTCCTAGATTAAGTTAACTAGGAAAATACATTGGAATATTCCAGCTGTCCAATTTAGCTACTGCTTGTAAATACCAGAGATTATTTTCCACATTGAATGAAGAAAAATCTTATTTCCTTAACCTCCTTTCTCTGTTTTCTGAAGGTAGAGTCCTTTACATTTTTTCATTATTCATTAACTCCCAGCTTCCATCCGTTAATCACAATTATATTTCTAAATTCAAATATAAAGAAACATTATAGACTACTAATTGACTATCCTAACAATTAAACAAACAAAACTCTGCAATAGCCAAAACTTCTTCCTTCTTTTCTAAATCTTTAAAAAAAAAAAAAAAACAAATTCGAGTGGTCCACCTCACCACAAAACTGAGATAAAAAAGGGTTTAATGGTGAAATCAGTTAAAAGTAGAGCAATCAAGAATACACAAAAACCTAAGGTTTTCCTAAGAAACCAGCAAAATTATTGGTGGAAGCAATAATAAACCCTAAAACAAAGATTGGATAATACCTGCATGCAAGTTTCGTCCCAGTCATGGCCGAAGCGAATAATGACAAGGCGCTCTTCTTCAGCGAGAATGGCTTGATCCACAGCCCATCCTGAGTGAAGGTGTGGCAACAAGTACGACATCTTCCCTTTCTTTCTTTCTTTCTTTCTCTACCTCAACCAAGGGTTTGGGTTTTCCTTCTCTTCGATTGGTGTAAGACCCAAAGGGGGGATTAAATTGCCATATAAAGGCTCTTCCTATTGCCACTCTTTTCCCACGCGCTTATGTTGCATTATTATACTTCCAAAAACAAAAAACAAAAAAAGAAGGTTGAAAACTAAGCAGGTTCGGGTGTAACGACCCGTTTGGTCGTTATAGTGCTTTTGACCCATTTACCCCCATTGACTCTTCCTCGAGCCATGTTAGTACGATTTTGACCCGCTAGGATGGGTGGCACGATTCCCAAGGTAATCGGGCGAGTTTTATGATGAGTTATGAGAAATAGAACCTTAAAGTGAAAAATGGTTGATCGATAGTTGACTTTTGGGTAGACGGACCTTTTTCGAAAATTCATCGATTCCGTGAGATCCGGATATGACTTGGTGGGATGTTCAGTTCAGTTCCCGAGGGACTAGGGAGCGTTTTGGGTTATTGGTTGGAAAGTTGGTTTTTGTTCATGGGGTGTTGACCCAGTCAAATAGACCTCCGATGGAAATTCCAAGACCACGAGTGAGTCCGTGGCGTGTTTTTATGTGTGTGTGCATGTCTAGTTTGTATCTGGGAAGTCTCGGGTGATTGTCAGGATTTGGGAAAGACTTGGTGAAAAACCAGGAAAATTTTGGTGTCTGGTGTCTCACCCCAGCGAGACTCGATGCGCCCCCGCAGACCAGGCCTCATCGTCCCGACTGACCCGCCTCGATGAGGCCTGGCTAGCGGGCGCGGAAAGGTGGATTCCTTGGGAGTCCGCTCCAGCAAACGATATTCTGCTGGAGCGGATGCGAGGTAGCAGACGTTTTCCGCTGTGGCGGAAATTGCTGTTCCAAAATTCATTAAATGCTAAGTTAAACCCTTCATTTCCCATTCCCAAAAATTATTTCTCCTAAGTGTTTCAAGGGCGATTTGAAGTTTTTCTGAGTGGATTCTTCTTGGGGTAAGTCTATCTAATCTTGGTATCCATTATTTATCTTTCCTAAGCTTGAATCAATGGTGGGAATCTAGAAAACTAATGGAAGAAGATGAGTCTTAACCTTAACTTTGTTATTTGAATTCTAGGCTTCAAATGTGAGATTAATTGATGGATTTGACTAATCTAAGCATGGAATTCCATTAATTAGTAACCAATAGGCTTGAATCTTTCATTCTAGTTGAGAAATTGAATATGGAAAAGCTACGGTTTATGCCTAAATTGAGGGTTTTGCTTTGAATGATGAAATTGACCAATACTTGAGCTAAATTAGCAATTGGAGAGTAGAATTGGACTTCTAGAACATTGGGTTACCTATTCCATCTTTGAAATTCCCGTTTTACCCTTGTGGACCCGATTTCGCTCTTTTCCTTAGTTGTTTTTTATTCGAACGAATGTATAGCATATGGATACCGTTGTTTCGCGTTACTAACTTAGAATTCGATAATGGCTAGATTTTGAGTATTCAAAGGCTCTTTGGAAGGGAAAGGCTCAGATCTGATTGTTTGTGGCACCAGCTCGGCAGCGAGGTAGGTTACATCTTACCTTTTTGGTTAGACTTCAGTTAGCAAAGCATATGTAGAGTTAGTTATTGACGGAGAAAGCATGTTAGGCCTTCGGGTATGAAGTTGGTATGGAATCCTTAGGTTGATATTGTTGTTGATTTGTGGGCTTATCGTCTCTTATTATGTATTGACTTGTTGTAATGTGTGTGGTATTGGACTTGTTACTTAGTTTCCATATTGTGGTTGTGATACGGTTGCCTCTCACTTATCTTGACATTATCATTGATAAAGGAAAGAACTTGATTCGGCATTGATATTGTGATATATGTCCATGTAGAGGCACGATTGGGATTTGATGTGATTACACTTGATCTTGATATTATGCATTGCATTCATACTCATTTCCATGATATATTGATATGATCTGTGATTGGTACTGATGATGATAAATGAGAAGGAAACATCCGAGATTTTGGACAGATTTGATATAGTAGCCATCTCTGGGCTGTGTGCGGAATGGCTAGTGATATGGAACCATCTCTGGGCTGTGTGCGGAGTGGTTGGTGTTGTGTGATACGCCCAAATTACACCTTTAATATCAGGAGTAAGCGGTCGTTGTCAAATATAGAATCCAACAAGGTTGGGGTCGAATCCCACAGAGAATACAATGAAGAAATATACTTGTTAAGTATAACACTCGACTATTAGTCTATATTTCAAGGGAGAGGGGAAGATAATAATGATTAGTTTGAAGTTTGACCATTAATGTCTAAGAGTTGTTGTTATAAAATGTAAACTATTGGTAAAGGGACTAAGGTTGCGGTTCTAATGGAAGGTAATGCAAATGGGTATCAATTCAACTTCTTTAAATGTCTAGATGCGATTAAACATGGGCTACGAAATTTTATCAAAAGTCTCTCAACCAAATTGATAAATATCATTACTAAGCTTTCTCAAGCCTTAGAATGTGGAGAATGCGAACACCCACTATGTTTCAAGTAGCCTTCCTATCTTTAGCTCAAGCTATTAGATGGATTTAATGACCGAAATTTTTGCTATCTAACTCTTTTCCTAACTTTCACTTTCTTTCTCAAGCAAAGTAAAAGTAGTTAGGCACAAATAATGTTTGCAACCATTAAGAGACATTAAGGCATGAAGAGTTGATAGAATGCACCATTAACATATAAATGAGGTTTAAATATGAAACCCAATCACATAACTAACACATTTGGTCCCACAACCTTAGCTAATGGGTTTAGCTACTCATTTCCATTAAGTAAAAGACAAAGGTAAATAAAGTAGTCATAATGCTTACAAAGTTTTATGGAAGATGACAACAAAAAGTGGAAGATTCCCCTTAAAAACCTTCAACAACCAATATTCAATGTATTCAATGCTTTACTACTAAGAGGCGAGAACTGAATAATGAATCCCTTTTTCAAAACCCTAGGAGTGTATTTATAACATCCCAAAAATGTGCACTAGCTTTGGACAAAAATACCCCCGCGTGCATCATATGAGAGCCGCAGGTGGTGTCGCAGGTTCAACATGCTAACCGTAGGTGATGCTAAATTCTCGCAGGTGTTGCATTCTTCACTAAAGAAGTGACAGCATCTGCGGCATAATATGTGTCTCGCAGGTGGCACCTGCGTCTCGCAGGTTCTGCTCGTAGGTGTTGCTTCCAATTTCCAATTTGTCCAACATGACTGTCACCTTTTGCGTGCACTTTGCACCTTGCATGTATGACTTGCGAACCGCAGGTCATGCTTTCCTTCATCCTTGGCATGTTTTGCTCCATTATACTACTCCGAACATCTTATCCTACAAAACGACAAAAACACAAGAAAAGCAATAGCAAAAGTACTTGAAGAGTCACAAAAGTCTAAAGAATTAGCATCGAATGTGCCGTAATTTCACGACACATCAACACCCCCAAACTTAAACTCTTGCTTGTCCTCGAGCAACTCAAACAAAACTATAACATATGACAAATGTTCAAGTATTTCAAAGGTAGTAATGGCTATGATGGTGATAGTGATCAGTTACAAGCATGCATTCAAGATATGATTACCCCTCATTCTTCTTTTTGCAAAACATGGTGCATTCGATCAAAGGTTGAGCATTAACTAAACGCCTAACTTGGTGACACAATATTATTAGCTTTAAGGAAGTGACCTCGAATTCTAAGCCAAGAAGCAATACTTTCATTAAGCTTTGTAATCCACATGCCCTCACAAACTACCAACGAAAGTCCCAAAACACATATATTCACAACCACAAATGGGACAAAAGACGAAAGAGAAGAGAACAACTCATACTCACAAAGAACATGTACAAGTGCACAAATGCAATGCCATAAGCTTGCCCTTTAAGTATTTCTCCACTAATGTAAACACATCTTGTTCAAAATCAATTAGGACTTGCGGGTTGTATTGAAGGCTGACGGTCAAGGTAGGATTTATTTTGGATAATAGTGACTTGAAACCTCCCTAAGCAATACCAAACACGCTTCCTTCACAAAATTTTAGTCACAACCATTATTTACAAAAAAGATTATTTATATACAACACACTTATTCATTTTATATATATATATATAGCCTTCTCATCTCTTAATCACTTCCACCTCACCAATTGCCAACCGCCACCCCCAAACTTAGGCGTTTTGGACGATGTTTGCATTTTTGAATCACACTTTCCGGGAAAGTTCTAGATCACATTTATGTACAAGACTTGATTGACAACACCTCACAACACATGGCACATGGATTACTTCGCTATTTTCTAATTACTTCTCAACCAAGAATTCAAGGCCAACCAAAGATGACTTTTCAGTAAGCAGTATGTCACCAAATGAGTCAAGTCAGTTATGTTATTCCCTTGAAGAACTTATGCACACTAAAAACCTTTTTTTTTTTTTTTGAAAGGTTTATTATCAAAACAAGATGAAAAAATATACATGCCAAAAACTAATTAGCCATCACCATATAAGTCAAGATACTTTGCTATACTGAAAATAACAAATTAAAAAAAACGATACAATCCACACTAACTAAACATTCTAGTTTCAACAGAAAATAAAAACTCTTGGGAAAGAACACCGGTAAAGAAAATCCAAGAGCGCCAAAAATATCCACAAAAATAACCACCATCCAACACATAAAACATGAGCTACCCCCACCCCCAACAAAATAGACATGCATTGTCCCCAATGCATTAACTGTAAAACAAAAGGTGAGTAGCTCACTGGGGACGCGTCAAGCGTTCGAGTGAGAATCCCTGTTGGGGGAATCTAATCAGCTGGAAGCATCTACAAAGGTGGAACCATCATGGGTGCCGTATCAGCAGGGTCACCACTCAAAGGCTCCACAGATAGAGGTGTGCAGGTCTTAGGACCAACTGGCTGTGGGAGTGGTGTATCAGCATGGGGAGCGGAGGAAGTACCAGCTCCATCCCCATGTGGGTGTGGGGGTTTCGTATCAGACCTCGTGCTGCCAACCCAAAGTTGTGTCTCAAGGGACTGCTGCAGTCCCACAAAGGTGTCTATGTCCTCCTCATCAACACCCGCTACAAATACCTCATTACGGGCTCTCGCTAATCTCTCGCTAGCTGGGTCAACATCACCTTCATCCTTTGGTTCTTCCTCACTCTCCTTCTCTTCAGATTCTTTTTCGTCATCCACATTCTCCTCTACCCTCTCAGGCATCTCATCATCCAGTGGTCTGGTGGGCCCAGTAGAGAACAGGTCCGCGCCCGATGGTAGAATAGGTGCACTAGGCTCCATATCAGGGATTTTTACCCCATTAATATCCTCCATGACCTTTGCCAAGTCTACTCGAATGGCTGTGATGAGGCCAAAGTGCATAGGAAATTTCGCTGGTACTCTGTCAAATTCTAATATAGTTTAAGATATCGTCCCACAGAGATTGAAAAATCTATGCTACGGACTTGTAGTATTTTTCTTTGCTATTTGAGAGAATCAGATTGATGAAAGGAGAGTAGTAACTTAAATTTGTAAATTACTTTAACAAAAGAAACAACTTTCAAAATATTATCTTAAAAGAAAGAGTTGGAGTCGTTGAATCCACTTAGTATATATATGACAATAAAACCTTTTTTTAGTAAATTTCACAAAACAGTAGAAATAGTTCCTAGACTTGATTTGTGTTATGAGGAATAAAGACCTCTTGCGATTAGCCCTTAAATCAATAAACTTATTTGAAACAATCCCTCCGCGAAAATTAGAATTGAAAGAAATAAGATAGAGATCCCTCAAATCAATAAACTTATTTGAGACTGTCCCTCCGTGAGAATTCGGATGGAAAGAAATAAGATAAAGATTTAAACGTAAGAACTAACTTGAAATAACCCCTCCCTGAGAATTAGGATTAAAAGAACCAAGTTCAAAGATTTGGAATAATAGATGACTAAAAATTATTATTACATATATATTTTATGCGATTATTATAGTATATTAATTTCCCTCTTTGTTAGAAGTACAAATTAATATAACTATAATCATAACACAAAATATACTGAGTAACGATAATGATTAGCAGAACATATCATTCCAACACAAAGTATGACACTTAAATAATATCAAGATGAAATAACTAAAATAAGATAATATAACATTACACCAAGTTTCTTCAACTATCCCAAAAAAAGAGATTACTCCATTATGGAGTTAGAAAAGAGAAAATATGAATTTAAGAAACTAGAAATATTGGAAGACTTGGAGAAATATTTTTACTACAAGGGAAAGAAAAGAGAATAGAACAATGGTAGTCGCACCCGTGAATTTTGGAACTTCTTTCTTGATGCCCATAGTTGACGGGTGTGAGTATGAAAGTGGCGGTGATACCCGTGGATTTCAACACTTGACGGGTGTGGGATTATGCAACTTCTTTCTTGATGCCCATAGTTGACGGGTGTGAGTATGAAAGTGGCGGTGACACCCGTGGATTTCAACACTTGACGGGTGTGAGATTATGCAACTTCTCCCAATGTTATCTTTTGTAATTCCCACATGTAAAACTCCACAGTTATGACTTATGAATTCGTGGTTGCACCTATTGAATTTTTTGCTTACTTCTTAGACAATTTGATTCTTCTCTATTCTTCTGCAATACTCTTCTTCCTGTAGAATTTGTTAGAAAATATGCGAGAATAGGATATATTTATTTATGTTTTATTTAAAAACTTATTTTTATATAAAAAATATCATGAATAATTTATATCCATCAAACTCCCCCATACTTGAATTTTTGCTCGTCCTCGGGGAAAAAGATAATTTTCAAACATTTAAAAATCAATGATCTTTATAGGATAGAAAAATTATTCAGAAATAAATTTCTTTCATAATGCTCAATATAATCTAACCTTTTTAAGTTCACCAAATATTTTTCCTGATTTCTGAATTCCTCTTTGATCAGAAAGAACTTGCACTCTTTTTTCCCCTGAATCTTTTAGAATTGATAAATTTATGATCCTTATTCATTGAGTATCACAGTCTTGTCCATAGGCTTGATCCTTATTTTTATCTCCACTAATATAGATTCGACACTATTTTCTGAAATCATCTTAGGACTTTTATTGGCTTATAATGTCAGGCTTCAGGCTGGTAAGGTAGGGATATTTTAATAGTGACTTTTCTTCTCCCAGCATGGAGCAGATATATAAAGCTTTTTTTTTATTTTTTTTATTTCTCCTGTTGATAAACTTTTCTTGATTTTCATTTCTCCTCTTTTGCAATGTCTCAAAGACTTGTATATTCACAATTTTCTTTTTCTCAACCCCCATTTTTTTTCTTTCACTTTCTTCCCTTTTTTGGTTTCTGCTCATTTATTTATAGCTGGAAGAACTAGGAGATCTCTGTGTGTGTATGCGTATATATGTATATACACACATATATGTCGAATATTATGGTGTCCAGAAAAGAGAAAAAAAATTATGGCTCAAAGAAGGGTTCTAAAAGGGAAAATGTGTATGCTTGGGTGAAAATGAAAAGGTTAAAGTGGGCTTTGAAAGAAGCCCTAATATCATTTTTCAAAAATAAGTGTCATCCATTATTTCGCCTTGAAAAACATGAAGGGGTCGTTTGGTGCATGATATAAGTCGATATCCCAACACTAATTTTTTGTACCATGTTTGGTAGAAGATATAAATTTATCCTGGGATAAATTTATACCTTGTACCAAACAAGGTATAAAATGCATCCCAACTTAAAAGATGGGATATCCCTTCTTATCCCACTTATCCTGGGATTATTTTATACCATCTTTTAGATGGTATAAAATAATCCCAAGAGATGGGATAAATTAGTCCCGGGATTATAATCCCGGGATAATTTTGGCTACCTACCAAACGAACCCTAAGAGCAAGTTCTAGCTAATAGAGTGATTCTTCCTATTTGGTGAACATAACTTTTCTCAATTCCAATGATTTCTTGAGTTGAAGACGATTGCTCTTTCTTTCACAAAGTCAAAATCATAGACATGAAAATCATTTGGTGCAGGTAAAAAGAAAATAATCTTGAACATAATGTAAAAAACTTTTTTTTTTAACTGAAATACCTACAACAAGATCAAGTTTAAAGAAATACATATATAATAAAGTAAAAATATTTTTGGCTTTCAAATTTACAACTGCAGAAGAAAGCTTGAAAGAAACTGCAGTCCCACACCTTATGTATGCCATAACATAGTTTTATATAAAGAAAAAACTTCTTTTTTTTTTAGTTCTTGGTCCCATCAAAAAGTTACCCATTACTAGTTCCTAATCATTGTTAGAGAGGAATACAATATTACCCACTTTGAGCTATTAAAGTATTTCCCAGATTCCATCTTCTTTTTCACCTACTGCAAAATATATAGACATATATTTATATAGCCTAAATAGAAGTAGCATATGCATATATACACAAAAACAGGTGGATTAGATCCAAAAAGTCTCCCCACACTTGAGCTTTTCATTCTTCCAGATGAAAATCAGCTTAAACAAGTCCTCCAACTCCACCTCCATTTTTTTTTAAGATAAAATAAAACTTATGTTCTAACTAATATGTATATATATATATATACACACACACATGCACACAAAAACATACTTTAAAAAGAAATACATCTATATTATAGGCTTAAAATAATAGCGTGAACTCACATGTCTATATTAGACTGACTAATTCAAGACGTTATTAGTTATTTGATCTTGGTTTATTATAAACCAAAAAATTACCTGATCTAGTAATTAATTTGTACAGTAAATTGGTTAACCAACCAGTTACTTAGGCATACCGATCACCATGGAATTACTCCTTTGTAGGTGACTCTGTTTTTGTAGAGGCCTTCATGAGATGCTCCGGTTGTACACTAACCTGGATATTAACCAGATTAATTGGTTAAGCAATTTATTGACGCAAATTTATATTGGACTTATGAGGTTCCATTGCTTCACCCTCAATGGCTACGGGTTGGAAATAGGAGCTCTGAGTTTAATGTCGCCAGGTCGACTTATTGACTTCTTGATTATCATTTAATCGTAGTCACCGATGGTTGTTCCTCAAATTGTCCTCCAAAATATAATTTCAGCCTATGACCATTTACCTTAAACTTGTTTCCGCCACTGATCTGTTGAATTTCAATAGCTCCATATGAAGTGACATTTGTAACACTGTAGGGACCTGTCCACCGGGATTTTAGTTTTCCTGGAAATAGCCTCGGCCTGCTATTATAAAGAAGTACCAAGTCTCCAATTTTAAAACTCTTTGGTCGGATGAAATTGTCATGCCATATTTTTGTTTTTTCTTTAAAAATTCTCGTTTTTTCATAGGCTCCCAACCTCATTTCTTCTAATTCATTAATTTAGAGAAATCTATTTTTTCCAGCAGAGGTTAATTCATAATTTAGTGCTTTTAATGCCCAAAAAGCTTTGTTCTAATTCAACAGGTAAATGACAAGCTTTTCCAAAGACCAATCTATACGGAAATGTTTCGATTGGCGTTTTGAAAGCCGTTCGGTATGCCCATAGAGCATCATCTAATTTTAAAGCCTAGTCTTTTCTTGAGATTCAAACCGTCTTTTCAAGTATTATTTTTAATTCGCGGTTGGATACCTCAACTTGCCCTTGACTTTGAGCATGATATGGTGTTCCTGTTTTATAAGTCACACCATATTTTGACAGCAACGAAGAAAATTGCTTATTGATGAAATGAGTCACTTGATCGCTAATGATGACTTATGGTATGCCGAATCTGGTAAAAATATTTTTTCTAAGAAAATCACACACGATACGAGCATCATTTTTTTTGGTAGGAATTGCTTCAACCCACCTTGATACATAATCCACAGCTACAAGGATATACGTATAAGAGTGAGAAGAAGGAAAATGACCCATATATTAATCGTACGCTCCCCTGCCTTCCGACATAGTTCTGTGACGAGGCATAGGTAGGGGAGTGAAGTATTTTTTTGTGTCGCACGATCTTTCAGTTCTTCCTTATAATCAGCCCCACGTCGACAATAAACTCGGACATGAGGGAAGCAATCAGGATACACTTCTCAAGGGAGATATCAGTGTCATTCTTTGATAGCTTCACCCTTGAGGAAACTAGAGATAGACAGAATTTCGGCTCAAGGTTGAGGGTGCTCTTATGAATACCAACTGCTGGGTCAATCTACTCTGGTGTGCCGGATGCAATAACTGATGCCACTCAAGCATGCTAGTCTGCTGGCTCTTTAATCCTATCATCATATTCGGAAGTATGCGGGGGCCATCTTCTCTTTGCTCAAAGATAATCTCATTAATTTTATCGGCCGAGCAATCAACATCCACACCTCGTACCGGAATCTAGATTAGATGATTAAGATTCTTTTTAGGTGTGCAGCGACCAAGATTTGCATTCAACAGAGCCCCATAAGTAGCATAGAACTCCCTCACAATAGCTAGGCAATACTCGCCGGGTTACTAGAAGTAGGTCCATCGTAATGTGTTGAATTTACGAATAATCCCCGGACACATGTCCTGCAACCCATTTAGCGATACTCGCCTCTTCGCAGTTAACCCCCGAGTTTCATTGCCATCCGGTTTGATCGTCCTCCAAGCTAGATACAATTCCCTAGAACCTCGGACGGTGAATCGCTTTCCCTCGGCTTCCCTTCTTCTGCCCCTCTCAAGAGCTTCCAGAACTTCCGGTGAAGGGCTACATGCCATCCCTCTTCAGACTGGGGGACAGTATCTACAGGGGCCTTTTGAGTTATTTCTTGCCCTTGCCCCTTTGTTTGTTTGTCCTTGTCATCCTGCAAAAACGCCACCAAAATACCCAATGTTAATGGTTTTTCTTTATAATGGAAAGCATAATAAAGAAAAAAACACAAGAATGAAACATGAAAAATTGAATCAATATAAGGCGATGGATGTCGGCGGTACATAAACGGCGACTGCGGGACGCAGCATGACCAGAACCGCCGCAGGTGATGTTGTAGGTGCTGACACCTGAATTCCATTTCTTGTTAAATTCTCTGTCAACACCTACGGTAGAAGTGCGTGACGCAGGTTCAACCTGCGTCTCGCAGGTGTTGCCTTACTGCCTTTTCTCTTTCTTTCTTCTTCCTGTGGTTTTTTTTAATACACAACAACAACACATACACAATCTTATACACATACACACCCATATACATGTGACTATTTTCCTTAAGAAGGTTGTCATGCCGTCTATCATTGGGAAAAGCCACAAACTTATTCGAACAAAGATGGTTTGTTCAATTGACAGATTCCTATGAGTTCGCTGAACTCATCCCTTCGATAAATACTATCATTCTCAGAGTCTTGGGGACACTAGGGGTTCCAAAATGATCGTGATGACACTTGGGTACTCAAGACTTCCCCAATTTTTCCACAAAATTACTCATTTTCATAATTTCAAGGCATAGAGAGTCATTCAAGCATTTTTTCAAGTACGTTGTGGGCATTCATGAATAACACATCCTCTAGGACTATGGGTACTCAATAATTCCCCAATTTCATCAAACCCAACATGAACAAATACCCTCCATAATCATGATTTGACACTCTATATTGGGTACTCAAGAATTCCCCAATTTCTATTTTTAACAACCAACCTACATCATTCAAAAGACAATTGGGTACAAGAAAAACAAAAGCAATCTACAGTTCATGTTTAGGGTTGGATTGCAAATCAAAGTTTGAACAACTACTTAGTTACCATGCACTAATGGGAGAGAAAAGTAGAGTTTGCATACCTGAGATTCGAAGACAGTTTGCAGAAAATGAGTAACTTTGCAACTTTCAGAACTTGAGGAAACCCTAGTTATGATTTGCTTGTGTGAATGATGATCTAATTTGGAAGAGAGAAAAAGAATTTATAGAGGAGAAGAAGGGAATGGTTGTGGTTTGAGAAGAGGGAAAAAATGGTAACTGTTGGGATTGAAAAAGAGTGGGAACGTTTTAAAAACAAAAGGTAGCGGGTCGGGCTGGGCGGACTGGCCCGCTCCTATTCACTTACCTACAGCACCTGCGAGACGCAGGTGCTGTCTCAGAAACTACCTGTGAACCGCAGGTGGTGACATTAGTTCGCAACTTCTGACAGAGAATTTTTCAATTCTGAGCTTCTCACCTGCACCACCTGCGAGACGCAGGTGGTACCCGCATGCATCACCTGCGAGACGTAGGTGATGCTACAGGTGTTGTCACAGAACACTTTGCCATTTTTCTCTTTTCAAGTGTATTCCCTCTCATTCCTACACACTTAAACACACATTAAAGACATCACAAAAGTAAAAACAACATACATATGAAAGTAAAAGCTTGGGTTGCCTCCTAAGAAGCGCTTGATTTTTCATCGCGGTACGACGTTGTTACCTTCCTTTCATGGTTCATTGAGGTAGATCTCCTCAATACTCTTCGTATTCAACTCATTTGGAAGGCCTAAGTATTGTTTCACCCGCTGCCTGTTCACTTTAACACGATCTCCATTTGGACAAGCAATTTCAATTGCTCCATGTGGGAACACTTATGTTACTTCAAAGGGACCGGGCCACTTGGATTTTAACTTTCTGGGAAACAACCGGAGCCTTGAATTGAACAACAATACGTGATCCCCAGGGCTAAAATCTCTTAGCAAGATCTTCTTATCATGGAAGTGCTTTATGCGGGCCTTGTAGAGTGAAGAGCTAACATAAGCTCTAAATCGAAATTCATCAAGCTCATTAAGCTGTTCCATCCTCAAGTTTGAGGCATCACCCCAGTCTAGATTCAAATTTTTCAATGCCCACAACGCCTTATGTTCAAGTTCCACCGGAAGATGACAAGTTTTTCCAAACACCAATTAATAAGGAGACATGCCAATTGGTGTCTTGTAAGCCGTTCGGTAAGCCCATAGAGCATCGTCCAATTTCTTTGACCAATCGGTCCGATTAGCATTCACTGTTTTGGAGAGTATGCTCTTGATCTCCCTATTTGAAACTTTAACTTGTCCACTTGTTCGGGGATGGTACGGGGTGGAAACTTTATGTTTGACTGCATACTTCTCAAGAAGAGTCTTGAATAATCGGTTGCAAAAATGAGAGCCCCCATCACTAATTATTGCCCTTGGAGTTCCAAACCTTGAGAAAATATATCTCTTCAAGAATGCGGTGACACTTCTTCCTTATTTATTAGGGCGCGCGATGGCTTCCACCCATTTGGACACATAGTCCACTACCACAAGAATGTACTTGTTATTGTAGGAACTCACAAATGGACCCATAAAATCAATGCCCCAAACATCGAACAATTCAACTTCAAGAATCGGTGTCAGTGGTAGCTCATGCCTTCTTGAGATGCCCCATGCCTTTGACATTGATCACACGCTTTCACAAAGTCATGTGCATCTTGATAGATTGTTGGCCAATAAAATCCACTTTGAAGAACCTTAGACGCCGTTCTTGAGCTACTATGATTCCCCTCCACGGGTGAAGAATGACAAGCCTCAATGATAGGAATCATCTCAACTTCGGGAATGCACCTCCTTATGATGTTGTCGGCGCAAACCTGAAATAGATATGGCTCATCCCAATAAAATTTTCGGACATCACTCAAGAATTATTCCTTTGATGGAAGTTCAAATCATCCGGCATAATATCACTAGCATGAAAGTTCGCAAAATCGGCATACCAAGGGATCATGTCATGTGACCCCGTCATTACTTGCTCATCTGAGAATGACTCATTGATTTCTAGGCCATCTAATGGATGCCCACCCTCTTCAAGACGAGACAAATGGTCCGCCACTTGATTTTCACAACCTTTTCTATCTTTGACTTCAAAGTCAAATTCTTGCAACAAAAGTACGCAATGTATCAACCTCGGCTTGGCATCTTTCTTGGTCATGAGGTAACGAAGAGCCGCATGGTCAGTGTGAACAACCACATGGGTTCCCAACAAGTAAGCCCGGTACTTCTTGAAAGCAAACACAATAGCAAGCAACTCTTGCTCGATGATCGTGTAATTCATTTGGGCACCATTTAGAGTCTTGCTTGCATAGTAGATGGGAAGGAAGATCTTATCACGCTTTTGGCCAAGAACGCCCTCCATGGAAAATTCACTTGCATCACACATCAACTCAAAGGGCTTATACCAATTCGGGGCAATGATGATAGGAGCCGATGTGAGTCTCTCTTTCAAGCTCTCAAATGCCTTCAAGCAAGCGTCATCAAATACAAAATTCGACTCCTTCTCCAACAACTTGAATAAAGGGTTGGCTATATTTGAGAAATCCTTGATGAATTTTCTATAAAATTCGGCATGCCCAAGGAAGCTACGAACACCTTTGACGGAGATTGGGGGAGAAAGCTTGAAATAGCTTCAATTTTAGCTTGATCAACCTCAAGCCCCTTTTCTGAAATCTTATGTCCCAAGATGATTCCTTCTCTGACCATGAAGCGACACTTCTCCCAATTGAGAACCAAATTCGTCTCTTCACATTTTTTTAATACTTGGGCGAGATTCTCCAAGCACTCATCAAAAGAATCCCCAATCACGGAAAAGTCGTCCATGAAGATTTCAATGGACTCCTCAATCATGTCAGAGAAAATGGACATCATGCAACGTTGAAAAGTTGCGGGTGCATTACATAACCCAAAGGGACTCCTCTTAAAAGCAAAGGTCCCATAAGGACAAGTGAAAATAGTTTTCTCTTGGTCCTCGGGGGCAATAGTGATTTGGTTATACCCGGAATAGCCATCAAAAAAGTAATAATAATCCCTTCCCGCAAGCCTATCAAGCATTTGATCTATGAATGGAATTGGGAAGTGGTCCTTTTTGGTTCATTTGTTCAATTTTCTATAATCCATGCAAACCCGCCAACCGGTGACCGTGCGAGTGGGGATCAATTTATTTTTAGCATTTGCCACCATGGTGATTCCACCCTTTTTGGGAACGTATTGAACCAGGCTAACCTAAGAGATATCCGCTAATACACAACACCGGCATCTAACCACTTGATAATTTCAGTTTTCATAACCTTTTGCATAGGAGGATTCAACCTCCTTTGATGTTCAATGCTTGGTTCACACTTTTCATCAATTTGAATCTTATGAGTAAAAATACCGGGGGTAATCCTTTAGATATCCACAATACACTAACCAATAGCTTTCTTGTACCTTTCCAAGATCACCAACAACCTCTCTCTTTGCTTATCCGTCAACTGGATGAAAATAATTACGGGCAATGTGTTGTTAGGAGCAAGGAATTCATACCTCAAATGTGAAGGAAGAGGCTTGAGTTCCTAGGTCGGAGGCTCAATAATGGAGGGCTTTGCGGGAGGAGTTTCTCGATTTTCTAAATCAAGATCAAGCTTCTTTGGATTGTAGTGGTATGACCCCAACCCAATCAATGCATTAACCGTCTCCTCAAATTCTTCTTCATTTTCTCCCTCATCCACATGGTCATGCTCAACGGTTGTCTCTATGGCTTCATCAATTATATCAATAACTGACACAACACTCATATCCGCCGGTTGTTTCATTGACTTGCAAATATGGAAAGTGATCTCTTCATCATTCATTCTAAATTTTAGGTCACCCTCTCCACATCTACAAGAGCACGTCCCGTAGCCAAAAAAGGTCTTCCTAAGATTATAGGCACCTCAAAATCAACTTCACAATCCAAAATCACAAAGTCGGCTGGAAAAATAAACCGATCAACCCTCACAAGCACATCACAAAGGATACCCACCGATTTCTTCATGGTTCTATCCGCCATTAGCAACCTCATTGTCGTGGGTCGGGGAGTGCTCAAACCCAACTTGTTAAAGATAGCAAGCGGCATCAAGTTGATGCTTGCTCCAAGATCTCATAAGGCTTTTGCAAATTTGTACATCCCAATAGTGCACGGAATGGTGAAAGCTCCAGGATATTCCTTCTTTTGAACCAAGGCATTTGTCATAATGGAGCTACAATGATTTGTAACTTCCACCATTTCAAAACTAGCATGTCTCCTCTTGGTCACAAGGTCTTTTATGAATTTTGCATAACCGGCCATTTGTTCAAGTGTTTCTACCAAAGAAATATTGATTGAAAGTCCTTTCAATCTCTCTATAAACTTGAGAAACTTACCATCATCCACTTTCTTAGCCAATCTTTGAGGAAATAGAGGAGGAGGCTTTCGAACGGGCAGTAAAGCCCTAGGCACCTCCTCTACCGCTTCATTGCCTTTTGAAGCTTCATCATTTTCCGGCACTTCTTAAATAATAATACGCTTTTCAATACTAGCCCGCTTCTTCTTTGGAGTCACCTCTTCTCCAATAATAATGGGCTCTTCAAAAAATTTCTCATCATCAACCACCACATTATCTTCCACCGATGTCTCTCTCCCAATTGTCTTACCACTTCTAGTAGTGATTGCATGGCATTTATGATCATCATCATTCTTTGGGTTTGCAACCGTATCACTAGGGAGTGCTCCCTTTTGTCTTTAGTTGAGAGTGGCCGAGATTTGGCCAAGTTGCGATTCTAATTGCTTGATGGAAGTTGAGTGAGAACTTACAATTTTCCCCAAGCTTTTAATTTAATCCCTTGTCTCTTTGCAAAAGGAATCGGTTGACTCCACCTTTTTCAATACTCTTGATGGCATATCCTCTGTTTTAGAACTAGCGGGGTCGCTAGTGGATGGTTGGCTTGAAATAATTTGGTTCCCTTTGGTGGAACATAAGGATTTGAGCTCCGGTAGTTGTTGTAATTGTTCTTGTAACCACCTTGATTGTTGTTATAACCACCTTGATTGTTGTCCCGCCAATGAGAATTCTTACTTTCTTAGTTCTACCCTTGATTTCCACTATCTTTGTTGCAACCTTGATTCCCTTGACCTTGCCGCCAAGATCCTTGATTAGGACCTTGGTAGTTCGAAAGGAAACCCCCACTTGATCGTTGATAAAGTTGGCTTCCTCCTCACACACTTGGAAGCATTGCTCATCCATAGAATCCACTTTATAAGATCCTACCGTATTTACTCGCTTGGAGCCTCCACCTAACACATGTTTCTTGAGAAAATCCATTTGGGTAACCAACTTTACCATAGTCTCATCTCTCTCTTCTTCTGATTGCCTCTCTAGACAAGAAAATTTTGGAAGGACCTCCTTCAACCACTTCCGACTCCTAGTGTGCCAAGCTACGTTGGTCTCAGTCAATTTATCTAGGAGAGCACTCATCACCACATAAGAGTCTTCCATCACGGACCCACCCGCAATATTATTGGCTCCCGATTGCCTCTCTAGACAAGATCCTACCGCATTTACTCGCTTGGAGCCTCCATCTAACACATGTTTCGTGAGAAAATCCATTTGGGTAACCAACTTTACCATAGTCTCATCTCTCTCTTCTTCTTTCTTGATTGCCTCTCTAGACAAGACAATTTTGGAAGGACCTCCTTCAACCACTTCCGACTCCTAGTGTGCCAAGCTACGTTGGTCTCAGTCAATTTATGTAGGAGAGCACTCATCACCATATAAGAGTCTTCCATCACGGACCCACCCGCAATATCATTGGCTACCGATAGGTTGACCGTATCAAGTGATCGGTAGAATTTTTGGAGAAGAATACTATCGGGTAACCCATGCTTTGTATCAGGTAACCAATGCTTTGGAAAACTCTAAACTTTCTTTTTTAAACGAGTCCAAGCCTCGTGTAGAGCCTCAACCGGAAGTTGACAAAAGTTGTTGATTTCGTCACAGAGTTGTAACATCCGGGAAGGAGGGAAGAAATTCTTGAGGAACGCTTGAGTCAACTCTTCCCAAGTAGTAATGGAAGCGGCTGGAAGATCATCCAACCAGGCACTGACCTCGCCTGTGAGAGAGAACGAGAATAGCCTTAACCTGACCGTCTCGGCGGAGACATTTGGATGCACATTGGTAGTGCAAACCCCAAGAAAATTCTTTATGTGCCTATTCGGGTCATCTGTTGGTAGACCCCCGAATAAGCCCTTGGTGTTTAGCAGGTGCAACATAGTATTGGTTAAAAGGAAACTTTCGTTTCCTTGAACTGGAGGTAGGCGAATAGCAGCTGCATCACCCGGCTCCACAATCATTTCATCATCAGTTTGATCATCCGCCATTGCACCTGATTCAAAACAACAATAACAATAAGAAAACAAATAAAGACTAAAAGTAGAGTTTTACACTAATTGGTAAATTTCTAGACCGTAGTCCTCGGCAACGGCGCTAAAATTTGATCCGTCCAAATTACACCTTTCATATTAGGAGTAAGCGGTCGTTGTCAAATATAGAACCCAACAAGGTTAGGATCGAATCCCACAGAGAATACAATAAAGAAATATACTTGTTAAGTGTAACGCTCGACTATTAGTCTATATTTCAAGGGAGAGAGGAAGATAATAATGATTGGTTTGAAGTTTGACCATTAACGTCTAAGAGTTGTTGTTATAAAATGTAAACTATTGGTAAAGAGACTAAGGTTGCGGTTCTAATGGAAGGTAATGCAAATGGCTATCAATTCAACTTCTTTAAATGTCTAAATGCAATTAAACAGGGGTTACGTAATTTTATCAAAAGTCTCTCAACCAAATTGATAAATATCATTACTAAGCTTTCTCAAGCCTTAGAATGTGGAAAATGCGAACACCCATTGTGTTTCAAGTAGCTTTCTATCTCTAGCTCAAGCTATTAGATGGATTTAATGACCCAAATCCTTGCTATCTAGCTCTTTTCCTAACGTTCACTTTCTTTCCCAAGCAAAGTAAAATTATTTAGGCACAAATAATGTTTGCAACCATTAAGAGACATTAAGGCATGAAGAGTTGATAGAATGCATCATTAATATATAAATGAGGTTTAAATATGAAACTCAATCACATAACTAACACATTTGGTCCCACAACCTTAGCTAATGGGTTTAGCTACACATTTCCATTAAGTAAAAGACAAAGGTAAATAAATTAGTCATAATGCATACAAAGTTTAATGGAAGATTCCCCTTAAAAGCCTTCAACAACCAATATTCAATGTATTCAATGCTTTACTACTAAGAGACAAGAACTGAATAATGAATCCCTTTTTCAAAATCCTAGGAGTGTATTTGTAACATCCCAAAAAATGCACTAGCTTTGGACAAAAATACCCCCCCCCCCGCCCCCCGTGTATCACATGAGAGTCGCAGGTTCAACATGCGAACCGTAGGTGACGCTAAATTCTCGTAGGTGTTGCATTCTTCATTGAAGGAGTGACAACATCCGCGGCATAATATGTGTCTCGCAGGTGGCACCTGAGTCTCGCAAGTTCTGCTCGCAGGTGTTGCTTCCAATTTCCAATTTGTCCAACATGACTGTCACCTTCTGCGTGCACTCTATGCCTTGCATGTATAACCTGCGAACCGCAGGTCATGCTTTCCTTCATCCTTGGCTTGTTTTGCTCCATTTTGCTCCGTTATATTCTCCGAACATCTTATCCTAAAAAACGACAAAAACATAAGAAAAGTAACACCAAAAGTACTTGAAGAGTCACAAAAGTCTAGAGAATTAGCATCGAATGTACCGTAATTTCACGGCACATCATTGTGGAAGTCATTTCTGGGCTGTGTACGGAGTGACTAGTACATGGACTTTGCGGGTCCCCTATGGGTCATGACTATTGAGACGTGGAGGTTATCCATCCGTAGCATGTGTGTACGGAGACAGACATTTGGCCAGTGCATATCATTGCATTGCATATGCACTCATTACTTCATTCATATATTACATTGATTCTGCCTTGATATTTTTATTACTACGTTATTTGTTCTTGGACTGTGTTGTGATTGTACTTGATTGCTAGCACGCCTATCTTCAGTTCCTTTCTTTTATATATGTTATCTAACTATTGTCGGCCTATGATACCTACTAGTACATAGTGTTTGTACTGATACTACCTTGCTATACTCTTTTTCTGAGTTCAGAGTTCGTGATAGGCTCCACATCTATCCCTCGAGAGTGATCCCGAGGACAGGCTTACGAGTGTCTAGGGTAAGCATCTGCTGAGTCCGCTGCTCGGAGACTCCTCTATCCTCTGTCTTTATTATCCCCATTCTGAGACAGAGATTTATTTCCAGACTTGTATTTCTAGCCAGTTGTATATAGATGCTCTTGTATTATTCAGACCAGATCTGGGGGTTGTATATTTAAATTGTGCATTGCTATCTATCTTTGATTTTAGACTTCTATTACTTCTCATTTATTATTTACGTTTTTTGGATGAATGACTAAGGAACGGGTTCGTCTACCAGGTGCGAAAGGGGAGGTGCATGCGCAATCCGTAATTTGAATCGTGACACCGGGTAGGGCCGACCAGGCTCATTAAAGGGTGGCCCATCTTCCAAGTTGGGGCGAGAGCAGGATGAACTTTAAAGGGTCGGGCTGGGGTCCAGGTTGAGGGGAATGGTTGACGGTCCAACTCCCAACCCAGTTAGGAGTTTACATGGGCTTAGCAGGGTCATGGATCGGGTTTTTGTTCATCATGATTGCGAGGAGTTAATCGCGATGGTGTAGAGAGGAAGAAGTTGGTCATAGAAATCATGAGCAGATCTTCTCGATTGCAGAGAAAAACGTACCTTTTTAAGCATGAATGCAACCAGAGGTACGACCGCGAAGGCCATCAAGTGTAGTCAAGGCGATCGTGTGGAAGGCTTTGTGATCGCAAAAAAGATATTTTAGCAGTTTAAATAGATGAGTCCAATTTTCAACAATCGTTTTAATTTTGGACATTTTAAGCTATACGCTCTCGACCTAAGGACTCTAAATGGTAGAAATTTGAGCTGCAAGTTGAGGTAACGATGCCCTACATTCTATTATACTCGATTTTTATGTAATTTGAATTGTTAAATCATGAGATTCAAAATTTATAGTTGGATAGAAGATCAACAAGCAATCAATATTTCATGATTAAGGGTGTAATACTCTCTGTACTAGTGGTCTTTATATCTAGTATTAACAGTCAAAATATGGTCGAAAGCAAAAAACCTAGACCTAAAAAGGATAAAATGAGGATTTGGACTAGTAATTGGAAAAAAAAAATTAGATTTTGATTGTACAATTGGACTCGTAAGCTTATGGGTAACCCGATTATGAAAATATTTCAGGATTTGGACGATAGGGTTAATTTTTGTTGACTTTGACTTTGAAGACTCGTAAAATTATGAAAATGGTTCTCTTACACTAATTTTGACCCTTTATTGAGGCCATTGGAGATCATTTGAGCGGTTTTGATGATTCAAGTACAGTAAAGGTTTTTCATATCGAGACAAGTGAGATTTTAACTCTTAGATAACTTGTTTTTCATAAAAGGCATGTTTTCTTTTTATCATTTGATGCAACTACTAACACTATCTAGTCCACACACGGGCTAGAAAGCTATTTTGAGTACCCAACATTGGCCAAAAGGCTTTAGCTATGTATAATATATTTTTGTTGTACTTTTAGCAGTCTATGATGATCAGTATATCGACTTAACAAATTATCTAGTAGTTGATGTTATTTGAGCATGTCTACTTTTTGTTGATTGTTTAAAGCATTCCTATTCAATAGTATCTGATATTAAAAATATCTGATATAACACATGTACTACTTGTATATTATTTTGCACTGTATTACTTGTGTGTAAGATGTGGGATAGAAATCCTATGTTTCTTTGTTTTAGCTGCGTGCATTATGCCACTTATCATAAGCGCTTCGATATTATGTGGATGCATTTATTCTCTGTCCTTTATTGCAATAAATAGATGACTACATGTATTGATGAGAGATCATATCTGAAATATGTTGTACTGAACAGGTCTTCACTCTTTTAGTTTCGTTCTAGCCATAGTTGATGCATTGGTTTCTGATAAGTCTCATAGCTATATAAGGATGGTAATCGCTATTATCTAGGAGTTGGGAGCCAATATATTGCAGATTTGGTACATTAATTTCCTGTTTGGGTGTAAGATTGTATTTGAAGCTGATTTCAGTTTCTAAAAGAGTTATGTACATTGGTGATGTAATACTGTCGGTCACTGAACCTAGGGAAAGTTTGATTGTTGAGGGGGTTCAATCTTTATTAAGGTGGTTGAATTTTACTGATGTTATTTATAAATGTATATCTTCAATTGTTATTTTTATCGTAATCAACTTGTGTTTATTGTGTTTCCGTTATCGCGTTATTTCGGTGTTGTTACTGTCATTTTCCCGGATGCTATGTACTATTTTTCCTATCATATTATTTTGCTGTTACTACTTTTATTATTCTTGGATCCCCCTTTTCAAACAATTGTTGAATGCTTTACTTGAACCGAGGGTCTAACGGAAACAACTCTATCGAGTCAGGGTAAAGAAAGTTGCAAATCTTATCAAACTTCAGGACAAAGACATGGAAGAGTTTTTGGAAGATGGGGAGAAGCTAATAAGAGCTCATGAAGATAGGAGACACAAACTCTGTGAAGAGGCGATTGCACTCAAGAAGAAATTTGATCTCGAACTGGCTAATCTGATGGAGAAATACTCCCCAAAGCAATCTGCTGAAGTTGTGATGCTCCGCAAACTTCTATATTCGAATAAGTTTTTGTTTCATGAACTATGATATTATAAAAAGGAGAAACGCTTACAAGAACTATATATATATATATATATTCAATGTTTTGTCATCTTAATAGGAAAAAATATATTCAATGCCTTGTCGCACATTTGACAAAAAAAAGTGCAAAAAGAGCATACCAGCTAAAATAAGCAAAACTCTTACAAGTTATCAGCTAAGTGATTGTGAAGTTTCGTGATTACGACGTTGCTGGTCAGCTATCAACTAGGCTTTCTACATAGATTTCAACAGCAGTGCATTCCTCAAATTTATCCACAACCTCTAGTTGTCTGATTGAACCATCACATATCATGATAACTTGGGGAAGCAAAAGTAAAATTCACCCTATTTGACTCGCGAAAATGTATAGAGAATGTGGGAATGGGTGGAGAATACACGTATAGCACAACATTTAGAAGATATATTCGATGGTGAACAATTTTGTCCAAGATACATCAACTCTAAAATTCTTCAGAATCTACACGTCAGAAGTACTAGCACCTAGACGACAAAGTAAAGAAAGATCACTTCCCATAACTTCCAGTTTGAAATGAGAATTGACTTCTCCACAAATGGGAAGCTCCAAATTTCCCCATGTCTCGTTTGCTAAATCAACAGAAATGATGTTGCCCACATTGTGATTACCAATAGCAGTAGACAAAACCCAATAAAGCGTCCCATGGACAAATTTAGCCAAAGAATTTGCTAGAAAGATGCCTTGAATCTCAGGGACTGTCATCCAAGAATCAGTCCTCAAACTGTAAATGTTGACAACAGTCCTCATAGTGGAATTTTAACTATATAATCGATAACTAGTACATTATAATCATCACGAGATTCGTCATATCCAAAACCATATCTGTTATAGAAAGAAGAGGTATCCCATGTCAAATTAATGTGTAACTTAGGTAATTCCTTTGACTTCCTAGTTGTTGGATCCCATAAAAATGTTTTCCTTCTCTGATTGAACAAACATATCAATCCATTCACAGAGGCTACAACACAAGTAGAAAAAAAAGGGATTTTTCATGGGAGAATCCATGTCAAGTAGCTCAGTGCTTTGTTCTTTGTAAAACAAGGAAGTGAGACAAAAAAATTTGAAATTTATTCCGAGGCCTCGAAATAGACCTATTTAATGGTTGCATCATTTGTCATTAGCAGTTAATTTAAGATGGGTTTTCACAAAATCAGGGCTAGAGATTAGTTGAAGCCATGATTTTGAAACAAACGTGAAGTTCAACAACGAATTCAGGAGCAGCTTTAAGAGGATTTTTGTTGTGATTTCATTGGAGGAACAGGGATTATGGAATCACTCATGGTAGAAGTTGCAGCAAAAGAAGTTGGACGGAAAATCTTGTGATACCATGAAAAAATTGTGTAGGAGAGTTAACAGCCTGATGAACCCAATCCCAAAGAGAACGAAAGGGAAACATCATAGGAATATCCAAAGTGAGTTTAATTCCGATGTCCCTGATATGTTTTAAGATAGCTGACACTCTGAATGAATGAATATTTTAGTAGGGGATCACCACAGTCAAGTTAAGCATTAAGGAGTACTAAAAGATGTAGGTATCCAACAAGGATTTAGGTCCTTTTCTCAAATTTTTGGTACTCTATTTGTTTCACTTAATTCTTGGACATTCTTTTTACAAATAATAATAATATTTATATTTGACGAGGCTTTTTGAATGTTCCATTATTAAATTGATTAGCGACATTTTTAGTATGTCACCTTGTTTATAACTATATAAATGGTATTTTCAATTCTATTTAATTTGGCGCGTCAAAGACCTTCTGACAGAAATATCATTTTTGTTTATGGTCATAAGTTCTTCTTCAATGTCCCACTATTTATAAAAAATGTTGATTAAGAGAGAATTTATGAAAGTACAATGAGACTTTAATTGACAGCTAAGCTTCGTGATGCGGCAATTTTTAAGCTAGCACCCCATTTTACATAGTTCTGATTCGATACAAAGTTTAATAAAGAAAGAATTTCTTTAAAAAATATTATAATTAAATACTTTAGTAATAACATTTATGTGGCTTTTGAAACTTGTGGCCTTAAATATGTTATACTATTTGTATGATCATAAAGCTTCTCATGACATTCTTTTTTGGAACAGACAATAAAGAATAATGTCAAACAAAGTAAAATGGGGAGTAACTGAAAAAACATACTTATTTTTTCCACCTTTTGAGCTAGCTAATATTTTATCGGTTCTTAAGTATGTGAAATGGGTCTGAATAGAGCAGAGTTGAAATAGAGATTCATTGTTAATATACCCAACCTTACTCGGGGTTTACGCATAGTTGATTGACTCAATGGCGAAGCTAATGGAGGCAAAGGTTCATCCAGACTCCTTTTGCTAAAATATATATATATATATAAACTATTTTTAATGTATATATAATAAATATTAATTTTTCTTAGCTTTTCATGTGTTTACTTCTTTTACATTTTAAATTTTCTTATTAAAGTTCTATTTCCGCCATTAAGTTTGATTAATCAAATATACATGTTCTTTTCACCGCATATATTTTTCTATTTTAGTCTCCCAGTAATTTCAACATTTCAGCAAATTGAGTATGCACTTTAGCTATTAATTTCAGCAAATTGGGGTCCTCGCAATATAATTCTATGGTGGTTGCATTAGTTGTTATTACCTAGTACTTTCAGATGATTTTTTACAAATTCAAGGCTAAGAGATTAGTTAAAGCTATGATTTGATACGCACATGAATTTCAACAGGGACTTCAGGGACACCTTTAATAGGACCTGTATGATGATTTCTAGGGAAAGAATAATGTCAATAAAGAAGATATATTTGTTGCTTAAAGTGAAAGTTTGGGGGTCAAAATAATGTCGATTAAGAAGATATATTCTTAACATTCTCCTTTTTTTGAATTTCAAGCAAATTTATACTGGATCAGTGTAGACATCGAAATTTTGTGGGACTCTACAAGTTGAGCCCAATATGTGTTAGGGTTTCTTGGAGACTATGCTAACCTAAACCCTAAATTAAGCCTATATAAAGGACACATATTCACTTGAAAAGACATCTCAAATATCCCATAAACTCTTGGTATTTACAAAGAGATCAAGATCTCAGATATCCAATAAACTCATGGGTATTCGAGAAGAGGTCAATATGTGGCCGGATATTTCTTGACAACCAAATACTTCAAGAAGATCCACAATATCCTTTCATGGAGATCAAATACATCCCTAGAAAGTCGACATATATCCAAATCCAAATCATACTACGTTCGAGAAATAAGCTACTAACAGCTCTCGAATTACGAAGAAATATGAGGAGAGAAGAATCAAGGGAATATACAGATTTGTACTCACAATCTTGATAAATGAAATCACTCTTTTTATTGATTTTGTGGTGGCAGTTTATTTTCCGTACCTATTAAAATTTGTTGAAAACAAATTGGCACGTCCAGTGGGACAATTCTGCCCTTCATCTCTTCCCTCACAAATAAAAAGCAAAATCAAATCAAATCACCGAGTGATTTCTTACCGAAGTTGCAAAATCGCAAAGATGAACACACGTGATCGGTGGCTACTCTGAAACGTGACTGGTGAAATCAAGAGGCCAGATTTATGGTGCAAATTGAAGTCTATTAAAATTAGATTTCTCTGGGAATTGAGTTTGAATTAAGCTTGTGTGCAAATTAAAGTCTGTTCAAACTTGTCCTACTAGTTTTACCAAGGCCAAAAGACACTAGAAAACTATAATAATCCAAGGGTATCTCTTAAACCAGTAGTACTTGAGACGATTGCCATCTTTCATTATTACTTCAAGTCTCGTCTTTGAGATTCGCCAAGTTTATACTCCGACAAGTCTTGAAGTAGGGTGCATTTGTAGACATCGAAATTTTGTGGGACTCTACAAGTTGAGCCCAATATGTGTTAGGGTTTCTTGGAGACTATGCTAACCTAAACCCTAGATTAAGCCTATATAAAGGACAAATATTCACTTGAAAAGGCATCTCAAATATCCCATAAACTCTTGGGTATTTACAAAGAGATCAAGATCTCAGATATCCCATAACTCATGGGTATTCAAAAAGAGGTCAATATGTGTCCGGATATTTCTTGACAACTAAATACTTCAAGAAGGTCCACAATATCCTTTCATGGAGATCAAATACATCCGTAGAAAGTCCACATATATCCAAATCCAAATCATCCTATGTTCTAGAAATACGCTACTAACGGCCCTCGAATCACAGAGAAAATTAGGAGAGAAGAATCAAGGGAGTAAACAGATCTTGTACCCGCAATATTCATTAATAAAATCTCTGTTTCAACATATTTTGTTTGTGGTTATAATTTATTTCCGCATATTAAAATTTGTTGCAAACAGTCAGTCTTTTTATAGTTTCAAAATTTCTTTTTAAAGATGGGAGAATGAAATGAGTTCTGCAAAATACAAAATTGATGTTTTACTCGATAGAGTTTAAAACCTATAACTTGGGTCATTCAGATACATTAGAGGGACGAACCAAAAAGCCATCACTCCCTTGAGTACTCAAAACCTAATGTATTCACGATTTTAAACCACCCCCTTGATTATTTACCCACAAGGAAACCTTTGGTCATTTCTTAAAAAATATACCATTTATAGGTTTTTGAGTACACAAGTTTTCTCTAACGTATACAAATTAGTCTAGATAAGTTATCCGAATCCTCGATAACCATTTCACTTTGGTTATATGGATCCTCAATTTTAATATTCTAGAAACACTCAAGTATCAGATGAAAATTTGGTACATGCTAGTGAGAATACGGGTTTACAGCAAATGATTGCAAATGAAGTAAGCAGAAGGAAATATCAGTCTGATAATAAACATAACAGATATGATGGACAAAACGAAAACGGAACATTGTTAAACTTCAGTATACAACGAAAGATCATTAAGGTATCACAGTGAAAAAACAAAAACAGAAATGCTAAGGCTTCATCTTTTCAAATCGATGTTCTCAGCAGGTATATGTCAGTGTTTAATATTAACTTCCACTTCCTGAAATTCAACAACAAAAAATAAATTGACATTGCATCTCACCAATTTTTCACATGAATCGCAAAAACAGTATAACATTACAAAAATAGCCACCTAGTTAAAGAAAAAGCAAAAAGCGCAAACACAAACTGCATTTCAGTCAACTTGTATGCAGTGAAAATGAATAGATACATTCACCTTAACTGACATCTAAAGACTACGAGGTAAAAATTTCAGTTCTACTTGTAGTGGGTTATTATGAAGGAAAAACTAAAAGCAAATAAATAAAAGAACAAAAATAAAAGGCAGGCAATTTATTATGAGGCTCCACATTGGTAGTTATTAGATCTGGAGCATTTTCATAGCAAACCGAGCAAACTCCAGCTGTATCAACTCTTAACTCACCGAAATTTCTATACAAATACGATTTTGTTTCTTTTTATTGGGCATATAACTTGAAAGTATATCATCAATAATTCACCAAAGGTATGACTCCATCACTGTCACAATCAAATCAGCTCAATAAAAAGGAACAAAATCATATTCATCCAATGGATATTGGAACCAAACAAAGCTCCTTGGAATGTGAAAAAAGAGCACTATGCACATAAAGAGCTTGCTATTTTCTCGCTATTTAGAGAATCTAAGGGACTTGCAGCTTCCTCAATACAACTACAGCCTAGAGTAGAGGGTGGAATACAAAACCTCAGCAGCCTTACCACGGCACATCACTGTGGACAAAGCTAATATGCCAGCTTTTAGAACCAAAAGATCAATAACTCTAATCTACGGTGGCTCAATCGGTTGAGCGTGGGACTTCTACTGAAGGTATCAGGTTTGAAACCCCCTGCCTACAACAGTAGGGGATTTTCCTTCTGGGCCGAACTCATCGCACGAGGCTTGCTTAGTGCGGATTATCTCTCCTGTGTAATTTGTGCACTATTTCACAGGAGCGGGGTTTACCCTACACGCATCTAAAGGGGCAGCTGTGGGTTCCCTTGTCATAAAAAAAAGAGAAAAGACATCATTTCCCCCTGGAACTTAGCAGCAAAACTCACTTTAGCAACTAAACTTAACTGGTAATTATTTACCCCCTAAACAACTTAACTGATAATTATTTACCCCCCTTAACGGGTGACGTGGCAAGAAAGTGTACTCAATCTCTTAAAAGCGCGTGGGAGGAAAAAATAAACACTAAAAGTGGTCCCAACTGTACAGATGTCATCTTCTAATTGGATGATATATTAAGATTTTCTTAATATTTTATTTTCTATTTTAAATTAACTTTTTCCTTTTCTTTCTTATTCTTTTCCCTTCTCTTTCTGCGTTCTACTTCACGTTCCCACTATTTTTTCTTCTTCTTTGTTTCTTTGTATATAGATTTAATTTATGGGTTTGATTTGACACAAATAAAGAGATTAAATTTGTTGAGTTAACAAACCCAAATTTCAAATTCGACCACCGTGAAATGATCTATTCAAATGCATAAAGTTGACATTTGCATAAAATTGACATTTGCTTTGTTGCTGTGTTGGTTTCTCTCTCTAGTGTTGTTCGGGTTTTGTTATTAAGCTCTAGTTACTTTAATTTCTTATTACATATTCAAGGAACAATCTTCACTGTCTGAAATTACAATTCTTGTCTTCCAGCAAAATATTATTGTTATCAATTGAATGCACCCACTGTCTGAAGAAGAGGGGGGCGGGACAGGGCTGCTACTATTGTTATTTGTGTTAACAATAACAATATTGTTATTCAAACGGTGGATTTGGAATTGAATAGATCGAGGATCCCTCTCAATAGACAGCTACACTGCTCCAATAGAAGAATAAAATGCTAAACTGTGAGGGATAAGTACGAGTCAATGGAATGTCAAGTGGGGTGGTGGTTATGCGGTGGTGGTGTGGTTATATGTCAGTACAAAAATGAAGAAGATGATATATTTTTTTTTTTTGCTCTCTCGTTTCTCTCTCCCTATTTTCTCTTAGATGATATACATTGCAATTTCTTCAATAATGAAGATGATATATTTCTTCAATAATGAAGATGATATACATTGCAATTTCTTCAATAATGAAGAAATCACAATGCGGTGTGGGGGTGGAGGGCGGAAGAAGGTGGGTTTGGTTGTTTGGTTGGGGGTGGGGGTTGGCGAGGTGGTGGTGGTGTTCTTCAATAATGAAGAAATCACAATGCAGCTGGTATGCAGCTGGGGTGGGGGTGGAGGGGCGGAAGAAGGTGGGTTTGGTTTTTTGGTTGGGGGTGGGGGTTGGCGTGGTGGTGGTGGTGTTCTTCAATAATGAAGAAATCACAATGCAGCTGGGGTGGGGGTGGAGGGGCGGAAGAAGGTGGGGCGGCGGCGGTGTTGGTGGCGGGGCGGCGGTGTTGGTGAGAATGAGGAGAAAGTAGAAGAAAGAGAAAAAATAATAAAAGAAAAATAAAAAATGAAGAGTTGGTAATTTTTGACGTGGCAATGACGTGGCAATGACCTGGCAATGATGTGGCAATGACGTGGCGCGAGTGTAATACACTCAACTGGTCCAGGCCGCTAAGGGGGGTAAATAATTATCAGTTAAGTTGTTTAGGGGGGTAAATAATTACCAGTTAAGTTTAGTTGCTAAAGTGAGTTTTGCTGCCAAGTTCCAGGGGGAAATGATGTCTTTTCTCTAAAAAAAATAAGGATGAGTCCTATACATATGAATTGAGGGACAGTCATTTAGTATCCCCAATTCCTCCTTTTATTTACTTTCCCTATAGTAAAGCATTGAGTTTGTTCAATTCTAACATAGGATATGAGGAGGTAAGCCATCATATTGCCCTCCTTTTGGATAGTAATATACAGGGTTGGTGTCAGTGCCAACCCCCCCCCCCCCCAACCCCAACACCCTCCCCACACCGCCACAAGGCGGAATTAACCTACAAATAAAAGATGTAAGGAAAACACCAAAATTAGATATTATTTCAGAACTTAACACTATTTTAATGATTCTCGATCTTTCTCTTTTTGCTCTAGCAATTTTCCCTATTGAGATGGATAAGGTGCCCAAATACCTAAACAATAGCCCCTGATAGAGGCTAACTATTGTTGAACGGGCTATTTGTATTTACCCACTCTGCCTAGAGGAAAACATACCTTTTATAACATTGTTCAAGACAACATAATTTATCTATATCATCTAGCTTTTATTGAAAAACAATTCATGGCCACCTAATAACTTTTTGTTTCTTGAAGTAGTAACAACATAAAAAGGAGAAATGCTCCAACCTATATATTGAAATTGAGAAAGAGGAAAAAGCTTCTTTGTAGTTCAATATGATTAATCCCTATGAGAAAGGGAAATTTATACAAAAGCTCCTATAGCTAATTAAGGAACCAAGATAACAATCAGTACAACCATCGAATTTTAGCGATTCAAATACACAGTTTTAAACATAAGGGTCCTAATCTAGAATTTTAAAACTCATATAATCACAATTTAAATGGCAAAAATGTAAAGTTGAGGGACTTGGGCCGACCAAGCCCAAGAGAGAAAGTAAAATGCAATTTCGGGTCCTTAATCCAACGTATGCTCCAATTTGTGCTCCGTTTTTGTAGACTCGATCTAATGGGGTTGATGGGCCTCGTGGAAGCCCATCAACGGATTTTTCGGGAGTCGAAAATGCAAGGGGATAAAGATTAGTATATACTCAGATAAATGAAATGGTAAATTCGGAAAAAATAAATCCTAATTACTATTGTGTAGCCAAAAAATGAATTACAAGTCTCTTTGGGCTAAGCCCATTAATAAATATAATCAGACAATACAACAGTAGCCCAAAGCTGGAACTGGCCCAAAATCAATGAAAATAGGCTAAGTATGGAGTCATGCAGTGACCAGGCCTAAAACCAAAGTCCAAATCTTTCCTTTTTCCAAATTTTCTAAGTGTAGAAGCTTAATATACCAGTTATACCATCCATATACCCAAAGATACAAGGAGCAAAACCACCACAAGGGGGAATACCCTCTTATACCTACCCAAACTCACATTATAGCCGCCCATTACTCAAATTGAAGCTCTTAAATTCAGATTGTATACAAGACTACCAAGACAAATTTTTAGCATACATACAAATATGCATAACTCAGCTAAAAGCTTACTGGACAAAGAGAAGAAGGCAAACAACCTTGATGGTGTAGGGAAACAAGTGACACTGAACATGGCTAGCAAAGCAAGTAGTAGTCTCAGGAGATCATTTTGGGTACTAAGAGTCATAAAGGGGGTTCAACTAGGTACACAGGAGGGGCATTCAAGTGGTAGAACAAAGTAGAGACAAGGCTTAAGCTTTCAAGATGCCAAAAATTAGAGTGAATGTCATAGAGTTGACTCATAGAACATGTAAAGTATTAAGATGGCCTAGATATATAATTGCAAACTAGCACAGATATCATAGAACTCAAATGTATTGTCATGGCATGAAGATTAGCAATCCAGTGGCATAGAAACACCCTCCATTGTTAAAGTTTTTAGTTCAGATGAAAGTTCTTGTGTCAAACAGGATTCAAGGAACAATGAGCAGGTTTAAGGACATAAAGATCACCTATATAAGGCAGCTAACACACAGGGGTACTTAGTATAGTAAACAGTTACCCACGATAAGTCTTAACAAGGCTCAGAATGTAGTAGACAACAGGGTGAATCAGTTAATTACTAAGCCCATTTTAGTTTTGTGAGTCAGTCAACAACAGTTTCAAGTGAGTCATTTTCAAGTTTTCCTTTCTTTTAATAAGTTACAGAGGTCAAAAAATGATAAAATTCAACTAAATAGAGGCCATTTTTATTCAGACACATTCAAAGATTTTCAAATAAGATTCCATTTATTCATTTTGAAAGCTATTTGAAGCCATCAAGTAACAACTAAGTATGAGACAGACATTACAAATGCACATAATGTCAGATGATCGTGATACATACTCAGAATTATCATATAAAGTGACATATTCTGAGAGTCTCAAGTATTAAAAATGAGTTAGGATGCTAATTAAGACACAAAGGTTGTCAAGTTCATATAATTAGACTCAGATTAGTAAAAACTAAGCTAAGCAGTGTTCATTTTAGCTATATCATGTAGAGACAGTAACATAGAGGCATAGTTTTAAGCTTCAGGATACATTTTTTAGACTTCAGACGATAACAACAAGCAAGGAAGGAGTTCAAGCTATAAGTGTTCATTTTACAAAAAGGAATTCAAGCACAGAAAGGGTGATCATCAACTATTTAGCTAGGAAACAACATGTAAGTTATAGAAACAAGCTAGGCTTTACAACCATCATAGCATTAGCCCTCCCGAAAACCAATTTCCAGAAAGAACAAGGCTAAGGTAACACAAGTAGTGCCTCTGACCTATAAGTCAACTAGTAAGCCAATTTTTAAACATTTTAGACAAAACAACATGCTTGTTTTAACTGAAAAGGGTTCAAAAGTATGGTTCTTTAGTAATTTTTAGAGTTGAAAGGATTCAAACAAGAGGTTTCCCACATGATCTAGGCAAGATAGTAATCTCAAATATATAAACATCACATTATGAGCATTCCAGAATCATAGAGTCAACTACAAGGGGCTTCGACTCATTTTAAAACTTTTAAGCTAGCAGGGGTCTCATCTTACACTTTCTAGAGATCACACATGTCGATTTTAGCTCAGTCTTAGATTTGATAGACAACACAGCACTTATGAGCCAGCTTTAAAGTAAGACACACACACAAGCCAACACATTAGGTAGAAACAACTTCAAATGGAGACTGCAGGCCACAAAGAGTCCATAACATCAGAGTTTTAAAACTTAAAAGCATTTTTTAAGTGATTACTGGTTAACACAAGATTCCAGACACACAATCAACCTTATCTTAGGCATATTTTAGGGAAAAGAAGTTTTTGTACAGAGTTTTAAGGGTCTGAGTTACAACTAGACAGTTTGAACAAGCATAACACTACATTGTATGACCATACAACATCAAACACATAGAGAACCAAGTCTTTAAAGCTTATTTTATATCTATTGTAGAAGTTTTTAAACTTCAGGCAACCTTTAGACTAGATTAAACCACTCAAGACAACCTTATAAACCCCCATAAAGCATGAAACCAGAACGAACATGGCATCATACATACTAACTTAGCACATTTTCACATTTTTTATCAAAGAACAAGAACTTGTCTACCATTTAGGCTTATATTACCCCAGATATGCATAAGCAGGATTAAACAAGCCATATGGACATCACATATCAATAAACAGTAAACTTGAACATATATATCAAATAGCAGTGAAGCAAGTAAAGGTGAAAGAACAAGAAGTTACCTTTTTAGGGGGCAACCTAAAGATCAAAGTGGAGGAATTGGAATCAAACTTCAAACAACACTTGAAAACCTTTAAACAACACTTGAAAACCTTTAAAATGATCCTTTATCTTGAAAATCCTTCTTGCATGTTGTAGTATGCTGATAGTATATTATAGTTTTTGAGTATTTTGGGTAGCTAATAGTATATTATAGTATGTATTTTGTATAATATAGTGTATATTTAGTGTATAGGCTAGAATACTTAGTAGATTCTTTGGAACTTAAGAAAACTTTTTCTGAAAAAAAAAGAGACCACTCAAACATGGCATGAATGCCTTCTATTTATAGGGAGAACTTAGGGTTTCAGGGACAGATTTGGAACCAAAACCCTACACTAACAGAATTTCCCCCCAAAAATGCCCCAATTCTCATCTTAAAATTTGAAAATCAAGTAAAGACAAAACAAATATTCCCCTGAGTTGTACTATTCGTACTGACCCTATCCTATAGCAGCAAAATTTAAGGAAAAACAGACAAATTTATTAACGGTTAGCACACTCACATACATAAAAAATCCCTAAAAATTAGGAATAGTACAGCGAGTCACACTAACAGCCAAAAGGTACACAATAACATGCATAATAGTACAATAACAACTAAGAATCACAACCAAATCCTAATCCAATCCCTCATGGGGTTCCCTCGATCAATTTTTACCATAATTTGCATCATTCGGCCAAGATAACAGTAGGTTCTAACGACCACTGTCCATGACAACCTTGATACAGGCCAATTTTGAGAGTAACACCCAATTTGGTCCCCTGGTATATATATATATACCCCTCTGCTAGTTTTAAAAAAGTTTAAAAGGGCCCCTGGACTTTAAAACGTAATTTAGAAAGGGCCCTTCGTATATATTTTAATAGCAATACATAATTATACGTAACAACGTACTCACTTATAAATCGCACAAAAGATCGACTTTTATAAAAATAAATTTTAGAATACGTTGTTTTGGAATACGAGCCCAATATTGACATACTTTTGGGTAATATTTAAAAATGTGAAAAATGCTACAAATAAGTTGTAATCCGTACGTCGTTTATATTTTCAAATTTTCAGAGCTATACGGAGTAAAATACGCACTTTTCCTTTTACAATCTCAAATATCCCGTATTTTCTTTGAAATTTGTTGATTTATGTGATTTTCGTCAAATTTATCTTGTTTTATCAATTTTTGTGTAAATTCGCTAATTTTTGCAATTTTCCTGGGATTTTGAATTTTAAATTTACGAAAGGGTATTTTGCTTTATATTGGCTCGGAAATTTTGAAAATTTAAATACGTTTATTACCGGGTGAAAATTAGGTGTCAACATCATGTACATAAGCCTATCCATATCATCAAGTTCATTTCATAACTCAATCTTCCGAAAACATATAAGGGTTAATCAAATTCTTCCGATTTGTAAACCCCTTCGGGGATACTTATCTCTTTAACTTTCTTTGGTACATAAAACTCCTTTCTACCCCAAGTACCTAATTTTTCCTTCATATAAATTCTTATCCTACCTTGACCTAATTATCACTCCTCCCAACATAGTATATACTTGCTACATTTATCCCGCAATTGACTACTAACTTCATCTCTAACCACTTGCTACTAGGCCCTTTCTTTCTTTTCGTCATAGTTTCACTTATAGATTTCCACAATTTCGCTTAAATTCTAGGAAATTTCTGCAGAGTTTCCTCTATAATTATAACAATCCCAAACCTGCACACAGCCCAGAAAATACATCTCATGCCTTAAAAGGCCGCATATAGAAACACATATGGTATACAACTCAACCACACAGGGCTGATTACTATGAAAGAATATAAAGCAGTATGTCTTGTCTCATAATTCGTATCTTAATACTCTTTCTAGAATTCTGTCTTTGCCTTCTAAACATTTCATCAATCAACTCCCTTCGCAGAGGTTTACATACCCGTAAATCATATTTTTCCCTCATCTTCCTTTTCTTTGACACCTTATAAGAAAATCTGTATTTACTACTACAATTAACATTCATATTACATAACTTACCTTGGCCTCAATCGAGAACTCTGATCCGGTACAAATTCGTCCAATGGTGGTTGAGGAAGTTCTTCTTCTAGTTACTCTTCCACAGGTTGTTCTGTGGCACCCAAACCTTCTACAAAGGTACCAATTATACTAACTCTCCCAGATTACCAATGTTCTCATTCGACCCTCGCTCTGCAGAATGCAAAAGTGCATCTGCTAATACTTGTCAATCCCCTACCTGATCAGTGGGATCCCCCTAAATCTCAGATGGATCTGTCTCTATAGAGGACATAACTTCCGATGGATCTGTCTCAATAGAGGGTACATTCTCCGAGGGGTCTGTATGATACGAATGGATGACTCTGGAAGCCTCTGGACCATCAGTCTTCTTTCCCATAGAAGCCATCTCACTGCTACAAAAACAATCAATGTTAGGACTAGAAATCTCATACCCTACAATCGCACAATCTAGAATAAAAAGAAAGTAACCATCCTAAATGTTCTGCAGCCTCCTGTTTATAAGTGTGGCGCACAACACACCCATAAATAAGACTACTAGACACGGCTTATAGGCAACCCTAGGACAGAACTGCTCTGATACCACTTTTGCCACGACCCAAACTGAAGGGCCAAGACAGGCACCTGACCGTACTAGTCAAGTACCATTTGACATACATCTGTGACAACAACATAAACACAGATGGGCCAATAGGGATATCATATGACTCTCACTAGACTCATAAGAAACATGCATGTATCAACTGTTCTGAAAGACTCATCTGTGAAAATACTGAACATACTGCATGATTCGGTAATGACATAACTATCTGTAATGACATATGAAATCTCAAGTTTGGACCTCATCTGACTGTAAATAACTGTCTATAAGCCTCTACTGGAAAACATAACACAACGTGGCCGGGACAGGGCCTCGCCATACCCATACATAGGTGCGTACATAGCTACATATACATAAGACCTTGCTGACTCCTGGCACCTCTGGAACAAATGGATTGCACCAACTACATCCGCTGAGCTGACATCTTAATAGATGGATCACCAACCTGTATCTGCAGACCTGCGGGCATGAAACGCCGCCTCCTAACCAATAGGGGAGTCAGTACGAATAATGTACCGAGTATGTAAGGCATGAAAATAGCATATACACAAGAATCATAAAAGTAATCTGTGACATGAGAGTCAATCTGTATATCTGAATGTATCTGTATAACTGTATATCTGAAAGTGATAGAATAACTCTGTATAACTGAAAGTGCCTCTGAGGGCGTGTGATGTGCATGCATTCTTTCAAAATCATATACAAATATCATAAATATTAGTGCTGAAGAACGTACAACCTGATCTATAAATGTCAGTGCTGTTGAATGTACAGCCCAATCCATATATCATATCATCCCGCATCTGGGTTATTATCATAATCTGCCCACTGCAGTGGTGTGTACATCTACGTGCCTACCCGGCCGACTATTGATATCAAGTATTAACTATAGTACACTCAGAATCCAAAGTCTAAGCTAGCACGTTACTTAACAAAATTCGGGCAACATTTCGCCTGAAAACTTAACAATCCCTGAGATTCCAATTCAGCCAAAACATCAACATAGTACCCACAACAATAATCCCAACAATTTCATATCAAACTAGAATCAAATCCACCTTTAGATCACTCTCAAAATAACCCACAATTATAATATCAACTCAATAAACATATCGTAGTTATAACGTCATTTCCACCATTCTAATCCGTCAAAACTCCTGGTAATCAACTTAATAACATAGATGAGGATCATATACATACCTTTAGTAGTCAAAAACTCTAAGAACAGCACCTCAATTTGGTTTCCAAGCTCAATAACATCAATAGAATACTAGGAATAACTTTCCTTATAGAAGCTCGGGATTCCGAAGCTTGGATATTACCAAAATATCATAAAATCATCAAGAGAAGTTGAGGGAATATATTTAGGGTAAGGGTGTATTAATATGAAGAAAAATGAGGAATAAAACGAGGTGTTACTATATATAGAAGGTGGAAGAAAATTTCCACCGCCTCACTGCCGACGAGCAACTCGATGCCCGTCGACGTAACGATGGCTCGTCGAGTTGCACTATCGTTGTGCCACCCAGTTTCAGGGGGTTCTGCACATCGACGGTGGCCTTTGACGCCTTGTCAACATAACGATGGGCCGTCCTTGTGCACAGTCTTTCTGCACTGTCCCCAGATTCTTAACTCATCGTTCCGATTCGTTTAACTTCTAATCCTCTCGTAACTCATAAATCATAGACATATACCTTCGTTTACACATATATATCAACTAGCTCAATCATCTCATAGATTCGGGAAAACTATACTAGTCAAAGTCGTCATCCAATAACATCACATAAATCTTGGCATAAGAAGAATGAGAGGTCTGTGATGTCGTTTGTCCAACTCGTTGCCAATCAAGCACCATCTAAAGATATGCTCGTAGGGTGCTTATACCATATCATATAAAGTCCATAACACGAATCTATACCAATCGGGTTACCAATTGTACAACCTTTCCGGTAGTTATGAAAATTTAGGACTCCATTGGGAAAACTGAGGCTGCGGGTGAATTTGTTGGGCGTATTTTTGTATGTATGCATGTTTTGTATTGTGTTTTGAAGCCTTGGATGAAATGTGGGGTGATAGGGGGAAAAACTAGACAGAAACTGGCCACACTGCCTAAATTGGACCGCTGCAGCGGTGGGATTACCGCTGCGACGGTACCGCTATAGCGGTGCCTCGACCGCTGCCAGCGGCCAACCATTTCTTTGGTGGCCGCTGTGGCGGAAGGTTGAACGCTATGGCGGTACTGCTATAGTGGTGAACTGACTGCCATAGCGGTCAGGCGGGAAAGCTAGGGACCACTATAGCGGGACCGCTGCCGCAGCGTAGCGACAGCCGCAGCGGTCGGCGGGAGGTAGAATTCGAATTTTAAATGCCTTAGTGTTATTTTCACATTCATTACACCCCAACACACTTTTCAACAAATACTTAGAGATAATTTTAAAGCTAGGGCAAGATAATTTTTTGAGGTAAGTTCCATTGCTTTCATTCTATCATTCCTTTCCCCTTCATTATTATAATCATTCCCATGAGTCTTTAATGGTGAAATTGAATTAGAAACCCTAGATATTAATGAAACTTCTAAACTTGATGGGTTATGATTATTATCGCTTAGTTATCATCTAAATGCGTTGGTTAGTTGCTATTTATCATAAATTGAACATTTAGACACATAAACTAAGTGATTGGAGACCTAGGGTTCTATAAATATGGTATCTTTGCATGGAAAACTGCTTGTAATGGGAATATTGATAGAATGTTGTTATAAATTGATGATTAATGATTACTAAGGGTCTAAATAGGTTGCTTATCACCTAGAAAATCATCCAACCCTTGGAATGGGGTAAGGGAAGGGTATTCTTGCGTTGGAACTTGTGATTGAGCAGTATGACTCATTGAGCCCTCTATTTCTAGACTTTGAGCATCTGAGGCTTGAGAAAAGGAAAGGCTGTAGCAGAGTAACTTGCATTGTTCCAGCTCTGCTTTAAGGTAGGTTACGGTTTACTTGAGTTAGACTTTGGTTAGTTGAATTGATGTTTGTGATTTCATTAGGATAAAGCATGTCTAGTATTCATTACATGATATTGTATGGTTGAGCTCCTATGTGTTGTGATTGAATGTTGTGTAGGCTTCATGCCATTATTCCTGTGTGATTTAATCTGCAGTGGTTGTATTGTGAGGAGAAGTTAATATAGTCTTTTCGAAGGTTTTGTGACATGAAATGATGAGGTGAATATGGATATTGAGAAGGAAAGAAACATTGTTCTGTAGAAGGTAGACAAGGAATATGTGGGTGGCATCTCAGTGGTTGACCCTGTGCCTCCTGTGGTCCTTAACGAGGTAATGGGAGTTGCAGCCACAGCCCGGCCCCAAATAGCGACTAGTTCTACCGGGAGGCTGCCGGCGCCGTGTGTAGAGACGCGATGGCACAAGTGATGAATCTATTGTGTGGGTTAGCATAGACCGGAGCTATGCCAGTAGGTCCAGCAGGTAGGGCCGCAAGGGTAGCGGCTGCAGATCCAGATAGAGCACAGGCTCTGGGCATTCAGCAGCGGCAGCGGTGGCGCCCGCTTGGATAAGGTTTCAGGTTTTGAGGCCTTCCTGAGGCCTGTTGCAGGGCCAGTGATGACTGGTGAGGAACATGATCTGTTTTGGAGGTTCACAAAAATGAAGCCTCCTGTGTTTTATGGTACTGAATCGGAGGACGCATATGAGTTCGTCATCAACTGTCATGAGCGGCTCCATAAGATGGGGGCTGTGGATAAGTACGGGGTAGAGTTTGTGACGTTCCAGTTTTTAGGTGATGCCAAGCTTTGTTGGAGGGCTTATGTGGAGTGTAGGCCTGATGGGTCTCCTCCATTGACTTGGGTCCAGTTTTACTTTGTGTTTTTGGACAAGTACGTCTCACGTACTCTGAGGGACCGAAGGAAGGATGAGTTTACTACTATTGATTAGGGAAAATCATCGGTTGCTGTGCATGAGTCTCGTTTCCACTCCCTATCCTGACATGCTATTCAGTTACTGCCCACTGAGGGGGAGAGGATACAACGGTTTTTGAAGGGGTTGAACACTGGGCTTCAGTTATAGGCTCTTCAGCTTATAGCCACTTGGGCTTCGTTTCAGGAGGTAGTGGAGCACGTCCGTACTGTTGAGAGTATTAGGCAGGAGAGTCAGGCCAAGTATGTAGAGAAGAAGGCCCGTAAGGGTAGGATGTTCAGCAACTCTTTCTCGAGGGGTCAGAGTTCACAGGTTTATTCAGGGCGTCCAGTTCAGTCCGCTATGCAGGTGTCAGCTCGGGGCCCATTAAGGGTAAATTATCAGGCATCCAGTCAGCATAGGGGCTACACTGCTTCATGGGCAGCTGTTCAGCGTCTACGCTGGACCGTGCTTGCTTCGAGTGTGGTGAGATAGGGCATATTGAGAGATATTGCCCCAGACTTAGACAGAGTGGGTAGGGGACTCAGAATCAGGCTCCCTGAGCTCCATATGCACCAGATCGAGAGGGTAAGGATCGCGCACCGGCAAGGCGGGGCGGCCACACGGCGAGTAGGGGTAGTGGCAAGCCTAACCGAGGCGGTTCTCAAGCGGGTAGAGGCGGACAGCAGCCTGGCAGGGGTGGGGCTCAGACTAGTAACTGTAATCAGGGGGTACGCAGGCGACAGGAGGGCGCGATTTTTTGTACGCCTTCTCAGGTAGACCCGAGACTGAGGCCTCCGATGCAGTAATCACAGGTACTATCTCCGTTTATGACCGTATGGCTTCTGTTTTGTTTGATCGGGGTTCTACCTTTTCCTATGTGTCTACCTATTTTGCTGTAGGTCTGGATATGATGTGTGATACTCTTGATATCTCTATTTTTGTGTCTACTCCTGTTGGGTATTCTATGGTAATGGATAGCGTCTACCCTGCCTGTGCAATTTCTTTTATGGGGTATAGTACTTGGGTAGATTTGACGATTTTAGACATAGTATATTTCCATGTAATTTTGGGTATGAGTTGGTTGTCCCCGCATTATGCTATACTTGATTGCCACTCTAAGACTGTTACACTAGCCATGCTCGGGGCACCTAGACTCGAGTGGAAGGGTAATCTTAGTCCCCTCTTTAAGAAAGTAATATCCTTTGTTCGTGCTAGGAAGCTGGTAGAGAAGGGATGTTTAGCTTATCTGGCACATATCTGTGATACCAGTGCAGATACTCCATCCCTTGATTCGGTTCCAGTGGTACGCGAGTTTGCGGATGTGTTCCCTGCCGACTTTCCTGGTATGCCACCAGATCGTGCTATTGACTTCAGGATTGACTTAGAGCCAAGGAATCGTCCTATCTCTATTCCACCTTATAGGATGGCACTAGCAAAATTCAGGGAACTGAAAGAGCAGTTGCAAGTTCTTCCGAGTAAGGGGTTTATTTGCCCGAGTGCCTCTCTGTGGGGTGCTCCTGTGTTGTTTGCTAAGAAGAAGGATGGGTTTATGCATATGTGTATTGATTACCAACAGCTAAATAAGGCAACTGTCCGAAATAAATATCCCATTCCCTATATTGATGACTTGTTTGATCAGTTGCAGGGAGCTTTTATGTTCTCTAAGATCGTTTTGAGGTTAGGGTACCATCAGTTGAAGATTCGAGCAGAGAATGTTCCTAAAATTACTTTTCGGACCAGGTATGGGCACTATGAATTCTTGGTTATGTCTTTTGGGCATACAAATGCCCCAGCTGCGTTCATGGATTTGATGAACAGTGTGTTCAAGCCCTACCTAGACTCATTCATTGTAGTGTTCATTGATGATATCCTGGTGTGCTCTAGGAGTAAGGAAGAGCATGAGAAACATTTGAGAATTGCTCTTGGAGTGTTGCGGGAGAAGGAATTGTATGCTAAATTCTCCAAGTGTGAATTTTAGTTGTTTTCTGTGTCCTTCTTGGGGCATGTGATTTTGAAGGAGGGTATTATGGTGGATCCTCATAAAATTCAGGCAGTCAAGGAATGAGCTAGGCCCACATCAGTGATCGAGATCCGTAGTTTTGTGGGTCTGGCTAGCTACTATCGTCGATTTGTGAAAGGGTTTGTTTCTATTGCTTCTCATATGACGCGTTTAACTCAAAAGGAGGTAACGTTCCGTGGTCCGACGAGTGTGAGGAGAGCTTTCAAAAGTTCAAAACATTGTTGACTACCGCACCGATTCTGGCATTGCCCGTTGAGGGCAAGGATTTTGTTGTTTATTGTGATACTTCACGTTATGATTTGGGTGCTATTTTGATGCAGGAAAAGAAGATTTTTGCTTATGCTTCTCGGCAGTTGAATGTGCATGAGAAGAACTATCCTAGTCATGATCTTGAGTTAGCAAAAGGGTGGTGTTTGCATTAAAAATCTGGAGGCACTACTTGTATGGTGTCCATTGCGAAGTGTACATAGACCATCGCAGTTTGCAACATGTATTCACTCAGAAAGATCTGAACTCTAGACAGCGGAGGTGGATGGAACTGCTGAAGGACTAAGACATCACCATTTTGTTTCACACTGGTAAGGCGAATGTGGTAGCTGATGCATTGAGCAGGAAGCCGGCTAGTATGGAGAGTTTGGCTCGTTTAATTTCTTCTGAGCGTCCATTGGCTAGAGAGGTACAAACTCTGACTAACCGTTTTATAGATTGGATATCTCCAACACAGGTAATGTGTTGGCTTGTGTTGAGGCTTGGTCATCATTTTTAGAGCTGATTAAGGCTAAGCAGTTCGAAGATGCTAAGCTATGTAAAATACGAGGTAAGGTGTATAGTGGTGAGGCTAAGGAGGCTGTGATTGATGAGGAGGGCATGCTGCGAATCAAAGGGCGAGTGTGTGTGCCATGTGTGGGTGACTTGATTAAGACCATTCTGACAGAGGCTCATAGTTCGAGGTATTCTATCCCATACTGGCGTCACTAAGATGTATCGTGATTTGAGGCAACTTACCGGTGGACTAGGATGAAGCGGGATATTGTGGGAAGTTCATTGCGCGGTGCCTAAATTGCAATAGGTAGAGTATGAACATCAGAAACCTGGGGGTACATTGCAGAGAATGCCCATTCCGTAATGGAAGTGGGAAAGAATAGCCATGGATTTCGTAGTGGATTACACAAGACGTTAGGGAAGTTTGACTCCATCCGGGTTATTGTTGATAGGTTGACTAAGTCTGCTCACTTTATTCCAGTGAAGATAACTTATGATGCAGAGAAGTTGGCTAAGGTTTACATTCTGGAGGTACTTAGTGTTACACCTCAGAAAATTTTTCGTTGATGCACAGTGAATAGACTAACGAAGAGCACGAAGTGTATGGTATTTCAATAAGTAAATAATGATATTCGATGTTAGATGAGAAAAGTTACCAAGAGAAGGCAAGGCATACGATAGGTATCGGACGAGAATTATGAGTAACGAGTTGATGACGACTTAATGATGTTTTGGGGAAGAGTTATAACGCCCCTTAGATTGTTAATGAAGTGATAAACAAGTGTTAAGATAGTTACATAAGGATTGGAGATCGAACAAAGTGACGAGAACAAGATTAGTGGACCGATGGGTTATACGGCTCATTATACGGACCGTATAATGTTATACGGACCGTATAATGGACCGCAGGACCATCACAGTGAAGGTCCCTCACTGGTGCGATTATACGGTCAGTTATACGGACCGTATAAATTTATATGGACCATATAATGGATCGTATAATTGTCACAGAGACGAGAGTTTGAAGGTCCCATTTCATGGTCACTTATACGGACCGTATAAGTTTATACGGGCCGTATAAGCGTCCGTATAATGTCCCGACAGATCAGATTTCTGAGTTATTAAAAAGGGGACCAAGTTCATTATTTCATTTCCATATTTCACTCCTTCTCTAGAACTCTCTGAACATTTCTCCCACACAAATTCAAGAGACATTAGTGATCAGCTACATCAAACTAAGTGAATCAAGTGTAAGAAACCCATTAAAGTTTATCCAAAACAAGAAATCCAAGTGAAGGCGAAACTAGGGTTTTTCTCAAGTGAATTGTTTACACCCAAGGTTCATTCCTACACCATCTAAGGTAAGTTTTATGACATTTCCTTGTTGTTTAAGGTATTTGAAAGTTGAAACACTTGGATTATATGAGGAAATAGGAAATGGTTCATGAATGTGGGAATAGTGTCACTTTTGAGTAAATGTTTGGGTTGAGTTATGATTCTTGATACATTATGATTATAATCATGTTATAAATGATATTGAGAACATGGACATTGTATACGA